>NC_133776.1:3314449-3356160 GCF_003597395.2 Chelonoidis abingdonii | reverse complement strand
GAGCCCTTGCCCACCCACACCCGCTGCCCACCCGCAGCCAGCCCGTGTCACACTGCCTGCCTCCAGCTAGCCCTGCCCCACCCCCTGCCCGCAGCCAGCTCCAGGTCCACTGGTGCCCTGCAGTTCTCAGGGCAGTAACCTGCTTCCATGAGGGGGGCAGGGAGCAGCTGGGACCCACACATGTGCCCACCCTAGGGTGACCAGACAGCAAGTGTGAAAAATCGGGACGGGGGGTGAGGGATAATAGGAGCCTCTATAATAAAAAGATCCCAAAATTGGGACTGTCCCTATAAAATCGGGACATTTGGTCACCCTAGCACACCCCAAGGGAGTGGCGGGGACCCGCACATGTGAAGCGGAACCCATTTCTAGGTCAGGCCCATCTTTTTAAAAAAGAACTTTAGGTAGGGTTAACATACATCTGTATTTTCCCAGAGATGTTGGGCTTTTAGGTGTTAAAAATTCTTCCCAGGAAAATAAGGACGTATGGTAACCCTATTGGTACAAAAAATACATACTGTGGCACATCTCTTAAATCAGAACTTTTTATAGGGAACCAGTTGTTCAGATTTTAGCAGCTCATCACTGCCTAGAGGTGCGAGCACACGCTCACACTGACCTTGTCTGCTTAGACCTTCCGCTCTCTGGTGCAGGGACTGTCCCCATGGGGTGGTGGATTCCCAGCAAAATGGAGACATGCGCCTGGAGTCAGCCTCTAAGTGCTACTGTGACACAAACCAGCATAATAAAGGACCTGGGAAATTCATCTTGGGAGTAGGACTCTCTGCTGTGGTCCTGTCTCTAATCTGAACCAGTCCCCCGCGTCCCCTCTCAGCTCCTTCGTGTGACCCAGTGACGGGATTAAACACGACAAAACAGAAACACCTGCCTCTGTAGCTAGCCCCTTCTGCCTCTTCCCGGGAAAGGGTTTCCCTCTAACGGGAACTTTTTTCCCCAGCGTGCCTTTCCAGATGCTGGCCCTGTAAATATGGCAGAGCTAGGTCACTGCTGCAACCTAACCAATGTTATTTCCTATCGTTCCCAGTGCAAAGCTGAGGGTGGATTCTCCATCACTGGCCACTTTTCTCTCACAACTGGAAGTTTTTCTAAAATATCTGCTCTCGGAGTTATTTGGGGGAAGTCCCAGGGCCTGTGTTATGCAAGCGGATCACAAGGGTCCCTTCTGGCTTGGCAATCTATGAATGTATTTCTTCCGTCTGATGAGTATTTTAAAGCCCTTCTGTGCTTTCCTCTTCCTCTTCCCGAGGAGGTGGCCCGTTTTCACACTGGGGCACTGAAATTGATGAAAAACAGGCCGGGAACGCAACATACCCACTAGTTCAGTCTGGGTATTATTGACCCACTACCGGCTTTTGTCCGATTCACTCTGCATCAATGCACGCGCCTCTCACCTGTTCAAGTTCTTCAAATTTCTTTGCCAGCTCCAAGTCTGGAAGAAAGAACACAGGTAGTGTAAATATTGCTGCTGCTTCCTGAAACCCCCAGGAGAAGGAATGTCCTCATTCACCCTTTATAAGTGCAAGGCCTCTTTACCATTGAATTCCTCCTTAGCCCTGAGAATATAGGTTTGTTGAAAACCCAGCAGAAGAGCTGGCGTTTCCTACAAGTTCTGTACGACTTTCCCTTAATGCGAAAGAATATTGTCATGTTTGTTTTGTAACTTATACAACATACTAAAATAAGGGCATGTACTGGCCAATGCCAACTCAGCAGCTCCCCATCACCTGGGTTGGGCAAAAACCAGAACAAATAGGCCTAGCCCCATGCCCTGAAGGCTGGTAACTCAGGCTTTGTCAGACTAAAGCAACAGGGGAATTATGTATCTATGGTTAAGTGACAGAGCAGGAGAGAACCTATGCCGTCACCGTTAACGGTTACGCTGGAAAGTGTTGGTGGCTCCTAGCAGGCGTGTCTTTGACTATTGGCAATCACAGACCTTGCTGTGGCTGATCCACATCTAACCACCCTTCACTCAGGATAAGTGTAAGTGTGAGGGGATGGACTGGAAGGAGTTAAGGTGCCCAGGTAGGCCGGTTAACTCCATAGGCTGCACCTGGAGGGAGAGCCAGGGTGCAGGGACTTGATTGCAGGCAGGTTCAGCTGGGCAGGAACTGGCAGAGCCTATCAAGCCAGGAAGCTGGCAATAGCCAGGGGCCACTGCTGGGAAAGGCTCAGTCACTCCCTGGGAAGAGAGAGGAGCGTTTGAGCAAGGAGGGGAACCAGGAGTTGTTGGATGCAGTCCAGGAAAGGAGCAATGAGGGCTGGGAGAGGAATCCAGAGCAGTGGGTGAGCCCAGGTTCCCCTATCAGCCATCACGGGTGTGGCATACACCAGGCAGGGGCAGTGAATGGGAAGACTGCCTGAGTCACTGTGGGAGGGGCAGAGAATTGATGGGCTGTACCCCAGAAGGGAGAATGCTGAGTGCCCCGGCCGGAGGGCTGAGTCACAAAGAGGATGCTGTGGTGCCTGGGACAAGAGAGGATGCTGCGGTGCCTGGTGTGATGGCATGTGACTCCGGAAGGGTTGCCGACCTAATCCCCAGAGTGACCAAGAGGAGGCGCCAGACAAGCCATGAGTGGTGCATCCTGGGACAGTAAGAAGCAATTAAGCACCTGGATGGAGCAACATAGCTAACACACTGCCCAGGGGGTGAGGCTACGTGCAAGGCCAGGCAGAACTTGAGCTATGTGGGCAGAGGTGGTTTCCGGGATATTTAGTGCAAACCCGCCAGCTGTGTGGGGCCCATCTACAGAACCTTTGCCAGTACAGCTACACCAGCAAAGCCCCCTACAGGAGACGCAGCTTGTGCCAGTGAAAAGAGTTGTGCAGGCCTAGCTCTCCCACCTCCCCAAATGACATTAGATATGCTGTCAAAATCACTCTTCTCTTGGTACAGCTGCATCTACCCTGAGGGGTTTTTCCCACTCCTAGATAACCTGGCAATGTCAGCAGAACTGCGAGAAGCAGAAAAGTGTCCAAAAAGTGAGGAGACATCCAGAGAAGCGCTGGTAACATGGCCTTGAGAGGAAGCCAAGAGACAGAGCTTCTTTTGGGCAGAGTGCTGGCTGGAAAGATGCATGGAACCGTGAACCCAGAAACTATCTGCTGCTGTTTGTTCTTGCTGCATTCAGGGAAACAGGTCATTGTACAGTCTTTGTAAATAAACAAAATTGCACCAAAGAAACATCTGTTTCCACCATCAATTTCTCCCCCAATGGAGACAACCTGCAAGACTCAGAATATTGGCTAACTGATTGGGCATAAACTCAATACATTATATCAGTCTTGATTTAAAAGACAGCATGGTTCAGTGGACAGGCTGGGAAGCAAGAGAGCTGGCTTCTGTTCCTGGCTCTGCCTCCTGTGACATTTGGACAAGTCCCTTCAAGGTTCTGTGACCCGCTTTTCACAGCAGCAAAACAGAGATTGCAAAAGCACTTGAGATCTAGGGATGAAAACTGCTACCTAAGCGCTTGCAATTGTTATTGCAGACACATTCACTTCTTGCGGCATTTCTGGCATCTGCTTTGGCTACAGTCCCACAAGCCAGCGGGCTGGCCAAGGACTGCGGCATCCCAAAAGTGAACAGCAGCTGACACTGGAACAGATGGTCTCAGGGGAGAATAAAAAAGGCTAATTTACTGACAACACTTTGCCTTGGTGTAAACCCTCTGCCTATGCTTCCCTTAGAGATTAATTGTTGGCTGTTTCCCAGCATAAAATGAAGCCTGCCTCTTAGAGTAATAAGTACATTAACCCATAAGCCTGTTCTTTCTTGAATGCATCCTATTTGTAAGCTGAATTCCTTCATTAGCAGAAGAACTTGATTGATTTGCTTTGCAGGATTATCCAGCCATTCAGAACTAGGGCTGCCTCCCTGAGTTTAGCAGAGGGAAGGGTGGAGACCGTCACGGTCCTTGGGGCATTTTGTCACTGCTTGTCCCTGTGTTCTCCTGTTTTCATCAGGATTGTCACTGTGAAGAGAACACAGCACAGTCCTGCTCTGAAGACCTACACTGCCAGTGAGAACCCATCCGTTGACTTCAATGGGCTTTGGGCTGGGCCCTCAGTGAGCAAATGTTATCTTATGGATTTGAATGACGCTCCCTCCTTTTGTGCCAGGAGAAGTCTCACGATACCCTGCCACGTTCTGGGCTTGGGATCCTGCTGAAATCGACAGGAAGGCCTGGAGCCCTTAGAACTGCACTCTCTGGTTTTTGGTCATGTCCGATCTCGCGGCTGGGATAACCTCCCACGTGATAGCAGAGTACCTCCAGTCCCCGCCAAACCAGAGCTGGAAAGGACTGGAGCAGCAAGAAAAATCCCATTGGCTGAACTTTTCCCAGCTTTAACAATGTCAGGTTCTGATGGGCGTTCCCCCTGGTTCTTAGCTCATCCAGAGAACCCAGCTGAGCCTGATCACCTCTTTGTTCTCTGTAAAGCAATTACCCCTGGTATAAATGGTGATCAGCTATTTGTATTAGCTCCTATTGAAGACATTGCATAAGTTTTAACATTCCAGTGAGACCCGAGCTGCCTCTGAGGGCCCCTAGCTGCAGTGTGTGTGTGTGTGTGTGTGTGTGAGAGAGAGAGAGAGAGAAGTGGCTTCCCTCCCCCAGACCCTGGGCTTGCTCTGAGCTGCACCCATCTGCTGGCACAGTGTAGAACTCTTTCCAGCAACCAGGGATTACTGGGGTGCAGGGGCACTTCCGTCAGTCTTCCTTGTCACTAGCCATGCCACTTGTGTCTGCTATGGGGATGTGGGGACTGGAGAAGCTTCTATGACAATTCAGGGCCACCTGCAAATTCCCCTGTGCTGTGGGAGCCTCCGGGGGCCAGCTAAGATGGCTTTAGGTCAGACTTGCAATGGAAAAGCCGCATCAAGCAACCCCAGTGTACCAGATGGTCTGATCCACTGGGTGTGGGTCCCAATCCTACAAGGTGCTGAGCGGTCTCCACTCCCATAGCAATCTGTGGTAATTCGGGGGCTCAGCCCTTAAGCATCAGGCCCTTAATATTCAAATATACAAAGCTGCCTCCAGGGATCTGGGATGGGAAGCTGACGCTGGGATTGATGAGTGTGTCACCTGCTCCCTCACTTACTGCTATCTGCTGGCAGCAGCGTCAGCAGCACATCTTGGTGATTGGTGTTTCCTCTCTCCGGAAACCCTTGGTTTTCTGCAGCACACAAAACACCTCTCTCAGGCTGTGATGTCGGGATGAATGGGTTCCCCGGCACAAGAACGGAGGAGGGAAATATCTCACTGCTGCATAATGGGAGGTTGGGAGGGAGGTGGGGTGAGAGAGGCAGATGTACTAGGGGTAGGGGGGAGGTCTCCCATGGGTTGGTGAGGTTGCATTCCTCACCCTCAGCTCTAGCAGAGCTGCTTTGTGGCTGCTCCTTCTTATAACAGGTCCTGGTCAACGTGGTCCGTCCCTGTTACATAGAGGGGAGTCAGACAGTTGCATTGCCTAGTCCATCATCAATCACTGGGGACTCCCTCTTCACCCCCGCCCTCCCCCAGGTGCCCCCACAGAATTGCACTGGAGCTGGGGAGGAGCTGGGAGTCCGTGCAGCTGGTCTTCCTGAGACCAATCCCTAGTGCACACTTACTGGAGTTTCCACCAGCCTAGAGGTAAGAGCCCCCACTTCTGGGCTAACTCCTCTGCTGTGCTTGAGATAAACCTGGCACAGGTGATAAAAAGCCTTTGTGTTCACCCAGGCTAGAGCCAGCCAGGGGGCAAGCTGGCCTCAGAGCTACTCTAAGTCACGCCTGTCTGCCCATGGGGCCACGGACTGGTCCAGTGCCAGGCAGGGCCACCCTCTATGGATGACCAAGACTTACCTTCATTTCCCTGGGAAAGCCCCCTGTGCTGACTCTAGGCCACCTGGGGATTCCCTGTGCACAAGGGGAATCCTCCCAGAACCTGTTAAATCAACTGCCTGCTGCCAGAAGGGGACAGGGCCCTCGATGAAACCCCCAGACAGAGCGTTCTCTGTGTCGTTCCCTTAGGGAGAGTGAGGAATCACTGATCCCTGGAAAGATCGCTCCCCAAACCCCATGGATCCACCGTATCTGATCACCGGACAGTCACCATAGTCCACGGCCATTGTGCTGCAGAGACCAGGAGCTCCCAGCTTTGCCCAGCCGGTCTCTTATATAGCCTGAAGTGAGGGGTAGGGCACACAGTCAGCATTAACTTTTGTGAGGCAAGCAGTGGGGGAAATGCATGGAGAGTGCCCAGGCTCCCATCCCATTTCAGATCCCAAAGCGCCTGTAGAGACCATAGACAGGCAAGAATGGTGCCCGAGGAACAGGACTCTTCTCTTCCTCATCCTCCAGGCTTCTGTTCCCTCCGCACATGGAGGTGAGGGGCAATCATTTCACCAAAGTGGCTTCACCCTTATCTAACCCTGATGGGTTTAAAACAAAACATGCGCACACAGGGGGCAACACATTATTATTCTGGCTGATCTCGTGGACCCTAGTGGAGGCTTAGGGAGTGCAGGACTTCTGTTTAGACACACCGGCATGCAGCTGGGGGAGCTGGGGAGTTGAGCGCTGTGCTTACTCTGATGATCCCAAATGCTGGCCAAATTCATCCCTGGTGTAGTACCTTGACTGGGGTCACTGGGCCTGATCCTGATCTCAGTTACACGCCAGAATTCACCCCCTGGAATTTAGTGGCATCACAAGAGGGATGCGTTTATCATGGTGAGTTTAAAGATGATTTGGGTTATGATGGTTTTGAAATGTTGGTGGTTAGGCATGTTGGAGTTTGCTTTAGAAAAAAAATATGAATGCACAATCAGAATAAAAGGCATTATTATTAAACCAACCAGGCAATAGAGGAGGAAAAATCAATTTAAAAGCAATGTTATTTTCTAGCTTATATTTGGCTGCTCCTGTTTCCCGCTCAAAGGCTCTGTAACAAAGATTAATGACATCATATCCCTGCAGAATAAGTGTGAGCCAAGACGCACTCAAGTTACTTAAAGAAGAATGTGTAAAAAAGAAGTCTCCTTGGATAAAATATCTCTTATTGACACCTAAGAGCTGTCAGATCTCGTACACTCTGTGCCAGGACCATCACTGGATAATACCAGGGCATTTTTTTTCCTAAGAGATTTTCTTTCTGAATAACAAGAGAGATTCTCATGAGACACATTCCTTCTGATGTGACACAGTCACTGTTAAATGTGATGTATTATACAACCAGAAATGGACATAGGGATGGTTGTAGGTCACACTAATATAATGAGGCCTCTCAGTAGCTCACTGGTTGGTCAAATGTTTAGTATAGCAAGGTAGTAATGGGTAACCTTATTTCCTTCCCATATGAAAATAAGTGCTGTAGGGTTGGGCCAAGCAGAAAGGAAAATCCCCCAACCAGCCAACCAGCAGAGAGAAGTACCTACCTGTGTCATCTAGGCTGAGTTTCAGCTTACCTTGTAGCGCAAGAGGTTTTCCATGTGCAGACGGTATCAACAGCATTATGGAGAAAACAGTTAGGAGCCCAAGGCAGAGCTGGACCGAACAGATTTTGTCCATGTTCCCGTCACCCAAAAGAACTCTTCCTTCACGCTCGATGGAGGACTTCAGTGCAACCCGGCTCCAGAGGAGCTCACTTTTAAAAGCCAGCGAATGTGCAATGATTACAAATGGTCTTTGGAGGAGGGGGAGAAAAAAATCTTCTGAAATATAATTCAACCTGTCAATATGATTCACTCCTTGGATAATGGACAGATTAACCCAGGAACAGACGTCATAAGGAACCCGGTCAATATGTCTCTTATCTGACCAATCCCATGAATGTTCCCGCTCTTACACACACACGCGCGCATCCATATACAGGTTCTGTGGCTCTATTATAGAAATGTATTCCGTGAGCTGGCTCACAGGGAGCTCTGCAATTTATATTGCACTCTCCAGTGCTTGTGCTAATTAACCTGAGATGTAGAAAGTGCCAGAATGGTGGAGAGGAAGACAGGGCTGTTCATTTAATTTAACTGATTGCTGGCACTCAGGTGCATTGCTCCATTACGATGACTTTGTTGAGCATTGGTTTTATCATCAAAACAGGCAAAATGCTGCATTTGATTTCAGGGTAGAGTATGCGCTGGGGGTTAAATTTGACATCAGATACAAAAGTCATCAAAGAGGAGCCAGATCCCTTCAGTTTTGCCCATTTGGGAAAAGGAAGGGTGTTTGGATGATCCATTTTATTGGCAAAAGCCCATGTTTTACTAAGTTAAAATGTGGTAAGATGCACTGTAAAACCTTTCGGTGTCTGTTTTAGGGGTCTGGCTTCATCTTTTTAGCTTGTATTTATTGCCTTCCCATCTATCTCAATGATCTGTTAGGAATTTTCAATTACAACTTTATGATACCAAGAGAGATGCTGCAATAACAAGCGTCCTGGTAAACTCTATTCTCAGCTCCTGCTACTTTCCACGAGTGACGCTACAAAGATGAGCTGCAGAACTGAGTCACTCACAGCCTGCACTAGCAACAAGCTGATCTGTACGCACGGTGCCACTGACTCACCTGATATTCCTGACTGCCGCAACGCTGTCCCGAATTGCCGATCTCACTCCGCCTGGTGCTACCTGCAGTTAGCATTAACTGGAAGGCAATATTGACTTGGAGTTGGGATTTCTGGGGTCTGTTTTCCAGCTCTGCCAACGACTTGTGGTGTGACCTTGAACAAGTCACTTTTGATGCCCCAGCTTACTCAGCTATACAACGGGGACTAAATAAATTAATGCTGGTGAAGCCCTTTGAGATCTTTGGGTGAATGGTGCTATTTAAGTGCAGAAAATGACAGTGATTGCTCATGAAAATGAGAGACAACAGGTCTGACCCCATAAGATGCTCTTCTGCAAGGTGCCAATGGGCCTCAGCTCCCACTGAAGTCAATGGAAGTTGTATTGACATTGTTCAATGCAACCTTGCAGAATTGGGACAATAGCCCACCAAGGCTGTGTAGTGCCCATTTCCCTCTTGATCTTGATTTGCTGCACCCTTGCTCACTAAACCACTGCCCAGGCTAACCTGAGCAGACATGGGCAATCGTTCTGGATTGCACTGAAGTTCTGTGACGGGAAGGGCATGATGATAGCTGGGAAGATGGCATATTTATTTTCAGCTGTGTCCTCTCTCGATGCAATCAGCCTTCTAGGGCACATGCAAACAATTATCCTCTAGCCAAATGAGGTGCAACATGACACTCTGGCTTTGGCGGTACTATAAAGCAAGAGGAGAAATCAATTTGTCTTTTGGGGGTGCTGACAGAAGGTAGTGATGACTAGGGTGATTTCCAAGCCCAGAGAAGCTGAAAGTTATCCTGCAACTCAATAATGTTATGAGTGTGTTTAGCATCTTATTAACTGGACACCTGGAGATCTAGAATTCAATCAACGACAATGCCAATTACAGTTGGTTGAATTTCTTTCTTTCTTTCTTTCTTTCTTTCTTTCTTTCTTTCTTTCTTTCTTTCTGTCAAAAAGTAATTTAAAAGAAAATGACATGAGGTCAAAATGGAGATATTTCATTTTTGATGAAATTTTCTGAGTTTGTTTCAATGAAAATTACCAAAAGCTGAAAAAATGTAGGTTTTCAGTTTGGAGTTTTCAATAACAAACAAACAAAGAAAAACAACCAGCACAAACCTGAAAAGTTCCTGCAAGAAAATTTTTCAAAATGTTTCAAAACTTCCTGCAAAATATTGGTATTTTCCCACTACCTCTAAATCAGATCTTTCAGAGACCATACCAGGACTTTCTCCATCATCAGAAGTTAGTGCATCAGCTAACTGTAATATCTATTCCCTCAGTGCCTCTGAAACTATTATTCCATTCAGACATGAGAACTCCCACATTCTCCTGGAGCACGTACCTCCTGATAACACACAAGTTAGCATATGTCACCAGTTTGACTAAGATCAATTTAATAACAAGCGATTCGCTTCTCGGCTCTATGAGCTAAGATCAAGCGGCAGTATCTCACCTTAAGCAGGAACTCACTGTGGATGTTAGCAACCTTATCAATTATAATTCACACTCAAACCACCCTTTCAGAGGGAAGGGTCAGCTAAAGAAGCTGGCGGTTCTGTAACCAGTAGCTGGTTTTCTAGCTCCCTCTCAGCTTGTCTCCAGACCTGGTGTAGAACTGAGTCTTGTACTGGTATCGATGGTGGACGCTGCTCTCCTGGTGATAGATCTGAGTAAGGTGTCGCTGCTGAATCCAGCTGTCAGCAGCCCTTGGTACCAATGAGGCTTTGTTGATGTCTTGTAGTATCTTGTAGAGGTACACTGGAAAAGCTCCTCACTGGGGTTTGCTCTAAGATTGCAGAGAAATCCCATGGGGGTAGCACTGGGCTGATGTGACTGTTCAGCCACCCGAAGTGTCCTCACATCTATCGTGTCACCTCTCCAACATGATGGGCACATGAGGTCTGGTGCTGCAGTGTGATCACAGTGCAGACCATGCTCATCTCTCCATCTCCTTTCTGCCAGGCTCAGATCCTCCAGTGTCACTTTTCCTGGTGTCTGGCCAAATGAAGGACCTGAATGAAGGCGAATGGGCAGCCATTCTGCCTGATGAGACAGATGTGAGACTGGCTAGCATGGAATGAGGTGGTATCTAGAGGAGCTGGGGGGGGAACTGTACATGCCTACCTGTTGCCAAAGGTCCTATTGGGTTCATTGCTGCTGTGGGATTATTGGATGGCAGTGACTGGCCTTAATGAGAAGTTTCCCTGAATGAAAGGGGCTCTGTGTTTGGCCCATTAATCCATCTGAGAGAAGCTTTGTCAAGTTGCAAAATGCTGACAAAAAATGTCACTGGTATTTCAGTTTAATGGAGACAAATTTGGATGAAATATTTTCAATATTTTTCTTGTTTTTAAAATCAGCTCCAATAATCTATAATGTCTTGCATGTCATCTGTTGAACGACTGCCTCCTGTACTTGCAGGCAGCTGGTGTTTAACATAAGAGTTCTCCAGCTTTAATCTTCATGGTCCTAATCTGTCATAGCCGCTTCTCATGGGCACAAGCTCGTGAAGCTGTGCTAGCGTAGCATAATGTATCTGGTGCTAAAAGGGAAATGAACAACAATGGACAAAACCCACCAGTCCGTACTGTTGGGAATATGCAGACCAGGGACATGCTGGCTGGATTCCACTAAACTCAGAGGAGCTGCCTCAACATGCACCAGCTCTGTGTATGGACAAATGAGGTTAAGCTCCTCAATGTAGTCCCACCTCCATGTCTTTCTGCATTCCGCTCGTTTCTCTTTGCCCCTTGCGAAGACCCTCTTGGTTCTTGTGTGATAAAACCATTCAGTCATGATAAGGGTCATCAATGGAGGTTTGCCATTATCTTCAAAGGAGCCAGAATTTCACCCAGTAGCTACCGGATGAAAGATTGATTCTCCAAGTAGCCTAACCTCTGATTCATCACAAAGCAGCTGTTGTCAAGAGGTGTGTTGTCAGATGCTACCGGTGTGGTGCTCTGCTGTCTCCTTGTTGGTATCACTCGGCTGCGTGCATGTGCTCGCCCCGTGTGCTGCCCCAGCTCTGCAGATAGCTGATGCAGCAGACCCGACGAGAACCCTCAATGACCACAGAGTTGTAGGTCCTGAGGCCCGTCGGCCACGGTTTATTGCCGTTGGATACAATATAGTTCCCTGTAGGTTTCTTAGCCTAACTCAGAGCATACTACGATATGTACCCATGGTCAAGGACTCGCTCAGTCAGTGCGGACTTTCCACTGCCCCGCCGGACCAAGACTCGCCCAGGGATACATTCTAATACACAGGTACAAACAAGTTACACATCACCTATGTCTGAAAAGTGCAACCCCCTAGTCGCAAGGTACACCTCTACGTTAAGGTGCGCCTCTCACCTTGTAATGTTGGTTAGGACAAAACAACCTAGCCATCATATACCCTTTGCTCTTATTGGATGGATCGGCTGTTCCTTGTTATCTGTGGGAAGATGCAAGAGATGATGCCAATCTTCTGGATCATACTAGGTGCTTCAGGTAATCTTAGTAACGCACTTCTTGCAGCGAGGAGCTGCCTTTCTGCGCGATGCTTCTGTGAGCGAGCTGCCTCTGTCCACTAACTTGCTCTTGATGTGCAAAGGTCACCCCTTACCTACTTTAGCGCTCATGACGGCCTCGGGATACCTATATATTGAGGGCTCCTCTTTACCGCAGCTTCACACTGTGGGACAAACATTGTCAAAGAATGCACATATTCCTCGCTAAGCTTTTAACTGCCACGCCTTGCTTGAGAGGAGAAGGGCCGCTCACAAGCACATTGGGTTTGGAAAGAGAAAGTCTTTCTATCATGGCACTCGGAGGCTCTGAAGAACTTCCCTCATGTGCGTCTCATGTGGCTGAGAGCAGCGTTCTGGGTTGCCTGGCTCCTGTGTTCTTCATGAGCTGCCCGCTGGCCCGGTGAAACACACCTGCTAGTATGCAATCCCAAAAACTTCCGTCAGGAGATGCCACACTGCATCCCCCGCATAGGCATATGACAGTGGTCGGCTGCGTCATGGGAGAACCGCTGAAGAAGCAGAAAAGAAGCGCTGCAGGTGAATGCAACCTGAGTGAAGGTCTCAGCTTATGACGTGTTATGATAGAGCAATGCCAGAGAGGGCTCAACAAACCCAGATTGAGCACATGCTTTGGAATTGATCTGACAATTGCTCGATTGACAAAGGCCACTGTCTCACATGGATCAACCAGTTCCTAGCTGGAGCTGGTCTTGTACCGGAATACCATCTGCTGATGCACTTTCAAGCTGAGTTCACCGCACTTACACAGCCGGGAGGTGTGCTGTCAGGATGGGCTTTCCTGTCCTTGACAACAACATTTGAGCAGCTGTCGGAAAAAAGCCTCCAAAAATCTCAGTTGCAATGCTCAGTTGAGACTTACTAGAAGGGGGACTGAATTCTCCCCGGATTATCATGAAACAGGCTGCAGAGCTGAGCAGAAGCTGCAGTTGTTCTCCATGTGGGGCACGCCGTCAGGAGCTGTGGTCTTTGGTGCGACCGGCTAAGACTGGGACTCTTGTCCTTTGGCCTCAAGCCTCTTTTGAGAGGGAAGCATGACTGGACTGCAATGGAACAGAGCGAGGCTGAGGAGTTGACTCTGAGAGCCTGGGGAGACTGGGATCGGGGATAATGGCACTTCATGGGGTCCTGGAGGGAGGACTGTCTGCAGCGTAAGCACCTGTCCTGGTGGAGGAGGAGCTGGGTGGGGAAGGGAGAGGTCTGGGCAGGCACAACTGGAGGCCAGCCAGGAGCCAGGGTGGAGTGTGTTCCTCAGTTTCTGGGTGCCTGACTTGATCTGGGTTCTGATTTGCACAAGTGCTATGCATTGCACCGCTGCACTGACGTCAGTGGGAGCTGGGAGCTGTGCTCTACTTATGAAGTGCTAGACAGTAAGGACTCTGAAAATCAGCTCCTAGGCATCTCACTTAGTGGTTAGCGGACATGTTAACTTTGATCTCTTTGAGCCTCATTCTGCCCCTGTAAAGTGGGGATAAAGCACCCATTATCTCAGGTGTGTGGAATGATTAATGTTGTTAGCACTCAGCTCTATAGCATGAGCCTCGAAAGCCAGATTAGTCATCCTATATGGAGAGCAGGGTTTGATGCGCTAACATCTGTCTGTGACACAGAGGCCATGGTGTATAGGCATGGTTATTTTCTTACAAGAAGTTGTTTGAGACGGCAAATCAATCACCTAAACTACCTTCATTGTATTATTCTGTGTAGAGGTGCATGTGAGGCCTATTGGAGCTTTAACTACCGACTTATCATTGTGAGAATGGTGCGTCATTTCAGACTACACCTTCATGCCTTGGGCAGTTACCGGAAGATTGTCTGGACAAGCGCGTGTCCCCCCCTGGTCAGCCGGTGTGCAAGGTCATATTGCCTTGCCCATCCACACAGACAATGGACCTGTCAAACAGTTTGCAAACAATCAACCACTTGAGGTAAAACGGAGCATTCAGGAGCAGGGATCCCCCATGAGTGATAAAGCAATATGGATTCGTATAGTCACGGGTGGAGACGATCTCTGCACCCATTCACTGAGGACATCTTGTTCGCGCGGGATGTTTCGTGAAGACTGATCCAGATTCGGGAAGCGCCAGCTCTGTCAAGATTGAAACTTGAGAGCTGTGTATTGGGGGGAGATCTCTTTATGAGATGGAAAGGTCACTCTGAATAATGGGGCCCTAGTTCGCTTTAATGTTCCTTTTGTATTGTACCATTGCTTCCATCCCTTGGGAGTACTGCAGCACTTCACCCAGATGCACTAAGCAGGTTAACTACAGACCTATGGTAGAACCACATCGCTCGGGTCTGTTTCCACACTCCTGAGTAGAGGACCAGACATCCTGATTTTAGTGTTTGTCCTGCTCCTGATCGATGTTGGTTAAGATGCCATCTGTCCGATTATTTTCGCCACCTCTGTTTTTTTTTGTTTTTTTGTGCCGGCGGGATTTTTTTTTTTTCCCTCTCTGTCTGTCTGCCGCAGATTCTGACGGTTTTTTTATTTCTTTTTTTTTCCTCTGCTGGTGGGACTCCGGGATTCCGTGCTTTTTTTTTTTTTAATTTTGCTGTGCTGGCAGAACTCCCCCCCCACAATGTGTCCCAATATTTTCTTCATCCCATCTGGTCACCTACTCCTGAGTGATGTAGTCATACCGACCTAACCTCCCGTGTAGACAGTGCTATGTTGGCGAGAGGGCTCCTGCCATCGACACAGCTACCACCACTCGGGGAGGTGGATTAACTATGCTGGCGGGAGAAGCTCTCCTGTCAGCACAGGAGTGTCTTTGCTAAAGCATGACAGTAGCACTGTCCATGAAGACAAACCCTAAGATTGAACAGGGGACCAGTGGTTCCAATATTTCGCTTGTAAGGTGCTTTGGGATCCTGCAAGATGAAAAGCACTACAGAGCCGTAAGTTGTTCTTCTTACAATGCTGCTGGCAGTCTGTAGCAAACTCTGAACAGCAACCTGTTTCCTTGGTACTATTTAATTTATCCCCACCTGCAGGTCCTCTGGGGTCATGTTCTCTTCATTATCTCTTAGATTTCCTGTGCATTCCAGATGATTAGTTCCCTTTTCCTTTCTCAAAAGGTCTTATCTAAATATAAATTTCAGCATCCAGCACACATGGCTGCTGACAGGTCAGAAAGAGGCAGGACACTGGTGGAGCAGCTGCAAAGGAAATGCTTTATTTTGCCTGCTGGCTGCAGCCTAAGAGTGTATTATTTCCCGCTGTCCTTTGCGGTGCCTTGTGTCACCACAGCAGGTCTCTGGGGGTCTCTGCAGATATTCTATCCTTGCTAGAGCAAGACTTGTGGGATCAAAGCTGTTGAGAGTGGATGTAAAGAGCTGCACCAGGAAGCTATGCCTAGTGCATAGATTATATGGGTTCTGCCCACCCCAGAACTATGCTACATAGCTCCATCTGCTGGCACTTTATCTATTACTTATTTACATATATACAGGCACAGAGCACTCTTGTAACAGGCCTAAGTCACTTCAAGGCCCAGTGGCACCAATATGGCAGCTGTTGACAACAGGTAAATTAGCTTTTGATTCTTTTATGTTTGATTCTTTTACTTTGGAATTTTGGCCCCTTGGCCTCATGTGGCCCTAGGAAATCAGAGCAGACCACAGCAGGAGAGTGTCTCCATGGAACACGTGTCAGAATTGTGAACTTAAAACAGTGCTGTCAAAGTTCAGGGCCTGCGGGTGTTCCAGATGGCTGCAGGAGCTGATGGTGTCTGGCATGCTTTTTGATGCAATCTTGCTATTGACAATGTATTTACTGAATTCTGCTTCTCTGAACACAGAAGGAACCAAGAACCCAGAGCAGTTTCTTCACTTACAACCCACAAGCTTCTTTAGCTAACATCACACCCCAAAGCGTGCTCTCTAGCTTCTTCGAGGGTCACACTGTGCTTACAGCAGGGCCGCCCAGAGTGGGGGGCAAGTGAGGCAATTTGCTCCAGATCCCGGGGCCCACAGGGGCCCTGCGAACCCTGGCCCGGCAGCGGTCTGGGTCTTTGGCAGCATTTCAGCAGCGGGGGACCCTTCAGTGCTGCCGAAGACGCAGAGCGACTAAAGGGCCCCCTGCTGCCGAAGACCCAGACCGCCGCTGGGTGAGTACAAGCTCCACAGATCCCCTGCTAGATCCCAGGCCCCCTGAATCCTCTGGGCGGCCCTGGCTTACAGGCTCCTGCTTGGTTGTCTTGCCTCTCCCTGTCCCTCTGTTCTTGTCTGGTCTGATCTTAGGCTTGGTCTGCACTAGCAACTTATGTCGGTATAACTCCGTCATTCAGGCCTGTGGAAAATCCAGGCCCCTGAGCGACACAGTTACACCGGCCTAACTCCCAATGTAGACAGCACTATGACTAATGCAGTATGTTGGCACTCTTGCCGGACATTGCTACTGCCTCTCAGGGTGGTGGATTACCGCCGCCGACAGAAGCTCTCCCATCAGCGTAGGTAGCGCTGCTGTACCGCTGCCACCTTTTAAGGTAGACAAGCCCTTGGTTCTTGTGGGATCTCTCCTCCCACATACACCTACCCAAACCAATGCGTAGGCAAAAGCTCCTGGATGGGCTCACACAGAGGCTGCTCGAGGTATATGCAAGCTAGGAAGCTGCTTAGGGCTGCAGATTTCAGGGCAGCTGGTTAAGGCCACAGATTTGAGTGGCCTTGTGACAACACCCGTGCTCCAGGTGACAACTCCACTCACTCAACTTTGGCCTGGTTCTCTGTCTGTCATGGCGGGTGGGCGGTTGAGCCAAACCTGAGTGGTGTGACAACCCACGGAAGTATTGCCTAGCACAGCAGGTTGTCTTGAGTGGCCTCTGGGTTCACACGCCCATTGTCTTAGGTGGGAGCTTATGCTCACAGTTATGTTAACTGAAGGGTGAGTTCACACCTTTCAGTCTCAATGGGGTTTTAACTCACCCCATAACAAGCTCATAACAATAGCAACAACCTAAGCACCATGTTTGCAGGTGTCATTAAATATAAATAGCCTTGGTAGAACTTGATTGTATTGATCATTGTGATGGCTACTATCAGTGTTTATTTGTAGCAGTTTTTCTGATCTTTTCAATTTAAATTTTCAGTTGTGGAAAATTATGCAAGGGGGTCAGACAGTTATTTAATGTCAAAAGATGTTGAGATTTGAAAAGTCAAAAGCTTTATAAACTGCTCAAAACAAATTGGCAACATCATGTCAAAATACACAAGGTAACTATCTTTAACCCAACAAATGACATGTGTTTTCATTATTCATTCACTAGTCCATTTGTAACAAGTATTATTTCAGAAGTCTAAGTCACTGGATTTTGATTCTAATAAGTTCTCAAGCAGCATTTTGCTTCCTTTGCTTATCTGTACATTTTGATTCTTGTCAGAATGGAAATGTTTTGTCATCACTTTGTGTGTGTGTGTGTACGGTGAAACTGATGATTACCGATGTTTACTTATAAAAGTCTAATCCTTCCAAGTTTAAATATAAACTTCAGGTTCTTTGCCTGAAAGCTGCTGTACAAATGCTAAAACCTTCAATTTTGTAATTGTGCTGTGGTTCTGAATTAACTACATTATATTTAGACAGGTTGGGAACAAAAACACACTCAAACTTTGGGAGAGTTTGGATCAGATCTTTGTTGCCCCTTGTGTTCCTTACATTTCTGATTTATCTTTCTGGTTGCTTGCCCCTCCTGTCTTTCTTCCTAGCCCTGTTCAAAAAACCACAAACAAACAAACAAACAAACACCTAATCTAAAGCTCGAAACCCAGAAAACCAGCCCATTCTAATGACTGCAAACCAGAAATAATTGTGCTGTCATTACCAGCCACCTCTGTACCCAAATGCTCATTTATAGGATCAAAAATCCAGGTCATTCACAGATAAGGTGACCAGACTGAGACAGCAAATGTGAAAAATCAGGACAGGGTGTGGTGTGGTGGGTGGGGGGAATAGGAACCTATATAAGCAAAGACCCCAACCGGGGCTGTCCTATAAAATCGGACATCTGCTCACCCTGTTCCCAGCCCCTGCTCCTGATCGCTTTCGCTGGTGCAGCACTGGCAGCGGAGGGCGGGACCCACATGCTGCGCCTGGGGGATTTAACTGGGAAGGACCGGCACCGAGGCGCTTGGCTGCCGGGCGCAGCCCATGCAGCTGCGGGTAGGAACTGCCGCCCCCGCTGCTTTCTGTCCGCTCGCTCCTCCGTAGGGAGCGCGGTGTCCGTTTCCTGGCTCCATTTTACAGTATCGCTCCAGGAGGAGGTTGACTACGGGGGCGCGAAGGAGCGTGGCTGGGCACCTGGGGCCCGGTTGCGGGGGGGACAAGTCGGTGGCTGTGATTGTTCCCTGCCCTCCCCCACCCCGCTCCAGCGCTGCAGCACGCTCAGCCCAGAGAGCCCCCGGATCGACCCCCGGTGCGGATCGCCTCGCAGGGGCGGAGCCCCCAGGCCGCAGCAGCTGGAGCAGAGGAAGCGCAAGATCCCAACATGGCAAATCAGCACTGATCAGTCCAAGCTGCCTGGCTGAAGGAGTGAGGCGCGTCTGGGGCGCTGCCCAACCCAAGAGCCAGCTGGGTTCTCCCCTGGTAGGTCAGCGGAGTTTGATTTCCCCCACGCTGCAGAGTCGGACGTCTCTGGAAGGTGGAGTTTCTCTCTGTCTGTGTAGACACACACACACACACACACACACGTGTATATTTCTGCGTGCTAAAGACCGTGTCAGGGATGAATGGAGAGTGTGTGTGTGTGTGGGTCAGTGTGTCTGTGCTGTCTCTGTGTTGTGAAATGTGACTCGGCCCTGGTTTGGCAGGCAGCCTGGAGCTGCCTTGAGTAGAGGAAAACCCAGCTCCGCCACTCCAGGGCAGGCGCCAGCATTGAACCTGCTAGGCGCTGGGCAGAGGGGATCTGATTTCTGAGCTCCTGCAGGAGCTGGGACATTCTACAGTTGCGGATGCTGAGAGCCGTTGAACCACGCTGTGAACCCTGCTGAGTGGAACCACTTCCCCCAGCCCTCCACCGCCGAGCTGTGGCGCCGACCTGCTGGGCACGCCATTAGCGCCTCTCCCCTACGCCGGCGTCCCTGGCTCCGAGCAGAAATCCAGCCCGGCTCTGGCAGTGGATAGAATGGTTTGCGGAACCACTTTGACCGGACAGTAACATGGGGGCTTGCAGGCTGGAAGATATAACGCTCCGAATGGGGGCCGTGTGGAATCCGGTTTGGTTCGTCTGTTTGGTTTCTATACGCCGGGGCTCTTTACCGGTCCTACAACGGGAGAGGAAGGGGCCTGGGTTCAGCAAAGCAAATCAGGCGACGCTTTCAGCTGCCTGGAGAGCCGCATGTCACTTGCAATTTCACCGTCCTGATGTGTCCCCAGGCCGCTGCCGGCTGGAGACAAAAGCACGCCGCGTTTTCCTTGTGAGCTCCGCAGAGCGGGGGGGCGCTGGACCTTGTACCATCTGGAGTGCGGCGGGGGGGGGGCGTACTCCAGCACCTGTAAGCAGGCGACAATAAGCCTTCCTGTGCCATAGGAGCCTATCATGCCATTGATGCAAATCCGCTCTTCACAGCCCTGGCCCTAGCAGGTGGGGCTGAGCCTGGGAACAGAGGGAAGGGCAGAACTGTGGAGGGCGAAGAGGTGAATTCATCTTTTGCCCAGTGCTGTTGTCAATGAATGGCCCAGATTGGTTAAACCACATGGGTCCCATACATGCTGAAATTTACACAACTTTAATGGTGTCCCATTGTCACGGTTCAAAGACATGGTGTGTGACGAACTGGGACTGTTCTTAATGTTTGCTCGAATACTGTGTTGGTGCCTCAGTGTCCCTAGGCAGTCTTAAGTATCTAGGGTGGATAAGGGTGTGTGATGTACAGAGGAAGGGCCATGCCCCTAAATGCCTGGCACTCTGTCTCCTACAACTGATGGCCTGGGCCCCTCCTCTGCAAAGGTACCACTGAAGGTGTTGGAGACAAAGTACAGGTGACTTCCTGGCCGAAAAGGGCTGAGCAGAGAGGAGGGGGGGGGTTGTTAGTCTGGAGCTTGCTGGGGACGAGGAGTGAAGGGCAGACCTAGGGGTCTGGCTCACTGCCCCCAGAATGGACCGGCCGAGGGTCTGGTTCGCGTATCTACAAGCTCTGTTTTAGACCTGTCTGTCATCGAATAAACCTCGTGTGCTGCTAAGAGTCACGTCGACTGCAATGGGTTGCAGAACCCTGTGGTTCCCCAGACCCCGCCTGGGTGGGCTCGCGTGGAAGCACACGAGGGCAGAGGAGCTGAATGCTCCAAGAAGACCCAGGAGGTGAAGACGTGTGAGCTTCTTGCCCTGAACAAGTCTGCTCCAAGGGAGAGGAGGCTCCCCAAAATCCTGCCTGGCTTTGTGGGGAGCAGTTCCAGAGCATCGCCCGGGGACTCCGTGACAGGGTGAAACATGGGTCAGTCCTGTAAATGTGTTTTTGACTGTGTCTGGACTAGCTGTGTGGTAACCAGTCCGTCAGCATCACAGATCTTATCTGTGCTCAGATGTCATGGTTATGAGTGCAGGATAAATATCTGATTAGACTGCAGTGTAGCTGGGATTTTACTTCTCTGGGCTTTCTTGGGTTTGCATTGTTCTAGAAGGAAAACATCCATGTTTTTTGTTCTTTTTGTTGAATTACAGTTTAACCTCTACTCAGAGCGGGTGTGATCTAGTAACTGTAGCAAAGGCCTGGGAACTGGGAGTTCTGGGTTCGGTCCCCAGCTCAACCTGTCAGTGTCTCAATTTCTCCATCTGGAAAGCATGGATAACAATACCTGTCTACTTCAGAAGGGTGCTGTTGGGTATTAAAAGTGCTCTGAGGTCTTCAGATGAAAATTATTATTTACGGGACAGATTCCATTCTTGCTGACAACAGAGTAAATCTTTTGTAACTTCACCAGCCAAAGGAGTTACTCTGGATTTACACCAGTGTTACTGAGAGTGGTGGATGTTAGAATTACTGTGGACATTCATTCAGAACATCTTAGATGTGTTTCCAAGTCTGTAGCCAATAGTATTTTGTTCATAGTGAATACGAAGTAGCAAGCATACACTTTAAGATCCAGTTTTATCTTAAAAACTTGAGTAGATGGAGGGGAAACAGGCCAAACCCTAAGAATTTTGTTTTAATGCTCTAGTTTGTTGCCAATGGAGAATGGTAGCATTCAGGTGCGGAAGATTTAGGGTGAAACCTTGGTCCACTTAAGTTAATGGCAAAACTCTCACTGATTTCAGTGGAGCCAAGATTTCACCCTTAGTGCCAAATAACAGTTTGACTAGGGGAGTGTTACCCGGCACGTTTTAGTCACATTGTAAGTGGAGCCTTTGTGTTCTGTAAAGTCTCAGTCCAGTACATTTAATTTACTGGGAATATAATTCATCAGGTTTTATTCTGATGGAAAGTGTTGAACCCCAGTTGTGCTTTGTTTAGAATAGATCGCTTCATACTGACCTCTCTGTTTCTAGCATCTGCTTGTGATACCACACAAAGGGAAGAAACAGAGCAGCTCCCATAACCAGGGAAATATTTATTCCAGATGCAGAAAATCACTGTCTGTCCTTTTGGAGAAATGTCCACTCTGTTTATTTGGGACAAAGGTCAGTTTGGTGATTCATTAACGGGTTGGAAGATCATTTCACTACTCTCTTTGCTTCCGTTTCTTTATTTCTTATTAACTCTCCCTCAGATGAGAACTATTGCTGAGGGTCTAGGCATTGTGACAATAAGATGCCATGGTACTTCTTGGAAGAATAAGGGCTTGGCTATACTTGCAAGTTGCAGCGCTGGTGAGGGGGTTACAGCGCTGCAACTTACTCGGTGTCCACACTTACAAAGCTCAGCCAGCGCTGCAACTCCCTGGCTGCAGCGCTGGCTGTACTCCTGGTCTGCTACGGGTGTAGCGAATCCAGCGCTGGTGATAGCAGTGCTGCTCATCAGGTGTGGACACTCACCAGCGCTGGTATTGGCCTCCAGGGTATTAAGAGTATCCAGAATTCCTGTCTACAAAAACCAGAAGGTACTCCCCGGAGCTACCAAACACAGCTGCTCGAAGGTACTCCCCGGAGCTACCAAACACAGCTGCTCTTTGCCCAGCGAGTGAGCCGAGCCAAGGCTTTGGAATGTTCACAGCTGTTTGCTTGAGGAGACAAAACAGCAGGCGGGGGGGGAGAGGAGGGAGTCCGTCGAGAAGCTGGCTTATCTGGTCTGAAGCCTTTTTTACATTTAAGAGTGATTGAGAGAGGGGTGGGGAAATGGCCAGAATTTGCAAGGGAGGAGCTGTCACACAGTGTCTGCTCCAAAATCCGCTCTCTCTGTCTCCCGACGCTCCCTGTCACACTCCACCCCTCCCCCTCTTTTGAAAAGCACGTTGCCGCCACTTGAACGCTGGGATAGCTGCCACAATGCACCCACTCCCAACAGCACTGCAAATGCTGCAATGTGGCCACACTGCAGCGCTGTAGCTGTCAGTGTGGCCACATGCAGCGTGTTCCTACACAGCTGTACGACCACAGCTGTAACTCCCAGCGCTGCACATTTCCAAGTGTAGCCATCCCTAAGGGTCTCGTTGCTGTCTTAGTGCTGCGCTCATATAAATCTCATTTCAGCTAAGAAATGTTAGCTGATTCTGTCTTTGGATGGAATAATCTAAGAAAGTGTAGCAGATGCTGCAGGAAGTGGTGCTGGTTATTTAGATCCACAGATGACTTCTTATTAAAGCAGGTCTACACTTAATCTTTTGTCAGTATTTTGCTGACACTTAAAGAGTAAATAGATTGATCTGGGTTAATTAGAGGCTTGTCTGTCTGACTCAATCAAGCAGATAAGGGAGTGGCTTAGATAGGGCAGAATAAAGGAGGTAAATATAATTAATACCAAGTTAACATGGGTTTATGGAAAATATGCCTATTTGACACGAATTTTCCCGCCCCCCCTTTTTTTTTTTTTTTTAAATGAGGCTACAGATTTGGTTGATGAAGGTAACAGTCTTGGTACAATATACTTGGACTTCTGAAAGGCATTTCAGCTTGGTACGCCACAACATTTTGATTTATAAAACCTATTTGGCACACATTAAATGAATTAAAATGCTGTCAAAATGCAATTGTAAATGGAGAATTATCATTGAGTGGGTGTGTTTCTAGTGGGGTCCCGCAAGGATCTGTTCATGGCATTTATCAGTGACCTGAAAGAAAACAAAATCATCACTGATAACATTCGCAAATGATACACAAATTGGATGAGTGGCAAATAACAAAGAGGATAAGTTGCTGATACAGAGTGATCTGGATTGCTCCTTAAGCTGGGAGCAAGTAAACAATATGCATTTTAACATAGCTAAAAGTAAATGTGTAAATCTGGGAACAAAGAATATAGGCCATGCTTACAGGACGGGTGGTGCACTCCTGGGAAACAGAGACTCTGAAAAAGATTTGGGAGTTCTGGATAATCAGCTGAACGTGAGCTCCCAGTGTGATGTTGTGGCCAAAAGGGCTAATGTGAACCTGGGGATATGTAAACTGGGGAATCTGGAGTAGGAGTAGATGGCATTGGGGAGCCTGTCCCTGGAATCCTGTGTTCAGTTCTGGTGTCCACGGTTCAAAAAGGATGCTGTAAGTCAGAGAGAATTCAGAGAAAAGCCGTGAGAATGATTAAAAAATGAGAACCTGCCTTGTAGCGACAGACTGCGATCAAGGCACCCTTAACCTTCTCGTTGTTAGGCTAGATTGAGCTCCTTGTGTCTAGCAGTACCTAGATGGGTAACAAGTATTTAGTAACATGCTTTTTGGTCTAGCAGATAGAGGTATAACAAGATCCAATGGCTGGAAGTTGAAGGTAGGATATGAGGAGTACGTTTTGAACAGTGATGGTAACTAACCACTGGAACAGTTCAAGGGTCATGGTGGATTCTCCATCACTGGCAATTTTAAAATCAAGATTTAATGTTTTTTCTACAAGACCCTACTCTGGGAATAATGTTGCGGGTTCCATCTGGCCTGTGCTCTGCAGGAGGTCAGACTAGATCAGGAGTGGGCAAACTTTTTGGCCTAAGGGCCACATCAGGGTTCCAAAACTGTATGGAGGGCCAGGTTGGGAAGGCTGTGCCTCCCCAAACAGCCTGGCCCCCTCCCCATCCCACCCCTCCCACTTCCCACCCCCTGACTGCCCCCCCCGAACCACTGACCCATTCAGTCCCTCGGCTCCTTGTCCCCTGACCACCACCTCCCGAGATCCCCCGCCCCTAACTGTCCCCCCCAGGACCCCACCCTCTATCCAGCTCCCTGTGTCCCCTGACTGCCCTGACCCGTATCCACACCCTAGTCCTCTGACAGCTCCCCCCAAGACCCCATCTCCTATCCAACTGCCCCCTATCCCTTGACTGCCCCCTGGAACCCCCTGCCCCTTATCCACCCTCCCCCCCCTACTCCCTGACCCCTTACCATGCCACTCAGAGCACCAGAACTGGCAGACGTGCTGCCCATCAGGAGTGCACTGCCCCGCCGCCCAGAGCGCTGGCGGCACAGTGAGCTGAGGCTGTGGGGCAAGGGGGACAGCAGAGGAGGGGCTAGGGGCTAGCCTACTTGGCCGGGAGCTCAAGAGCTGGGCAGGATGATCTCGCAGGCCATAGTTTGCTGATTTTTGGACTAGATGACTATGGTCCCTTCTGGTCTTAGAATCTGTGAATCAATAATAGTATCAGTTAAGGGTTATTTTTTTAATTGATATTTTTATATCCGTAAAGCCGTAAATGCAACAATACCAGCCAAAGCACTTTTGTGGCAGTATAACTTACTAATTTTGGGGAGCTGGTACAGGCTCCACCAGAACTCTTTGGCAGTAGAAGCTGCCTCGATCTACCTATCCAGGCAAACGTTTTCCAGTGTAGCCTAGGCTGCAGTGCTTCAGCCCAATATTAGAAGCCACTTTGCTGTTGGAGTTGCCATCTTTGAGACGAGATGTAAAGTGAAGTTTCTGACCATTGTCGTCGATAAGGAAACCATACTAATATTTCTCAGAAGTAGCCATGTTAGACGTGGTGCCTGGCCAAGTTTTGTCTTGAGCTGTTTCCTGCTTGGGTTCATATTTGCAATTTTAAGAGGAAACAGTCTTTTTCCTTCCCAGCCCTGAGCTGCTGGGCAATGTTACTGTGTGCTGTTTGACTGCTGTCGTGTTTCATCTCAGAGGTGGCTGCACGGGGGCAGTGAAAAATCCATATACCTATTTCATGAGGCCTTTTGGAGAGCCTTTGGGACAAAAACATGCTGGTGATAGACAATTATTCCTAATCAGTTACTTATGAAACTGACTTGTGATGCAAGTAGTTGCATGCCAGACTGATCCCCATCCCCTGGCATAACACCAGAGGTTAAAGCAAGGGAATTGTGTGGAGGGAAAAACGCAGCTCTCCCTCTTCTCCCTGGCTTAAGTAACCAGTCCTCCTCCACAGCTCCCAACCCTGTTCCAATCTGCTTTTACCACTGCATATCACCTCATGGATGCAGTACACACATGTGTATCCTAAGGGGGGCAGGTGGGCTGGAGTCAGGGTGTCACTGGGGGATCCAAACTATTATCTCTTAGGGCACATCTACATTGTAGTGTAAGCCCCGGGGTTGAGCTCAGGCTCAGGCATAACCTTCCTTCTGTCTACGCACAAATCCAGTTAGGTCAGGATTGGATCAAGAGCCCCAGGACCCTATGGGAATGGAGACTCTGACCCTGAGTCAGTCTGGGATCCACAGTTCAAGCAGTGTAGACACAGCCCTGTTGGACTTGTGCTCTAGGAGTCTACCAAAAGTATCTCACGGGCTGACTTTCTTTGTCCTCTCAACAGCCAAGCATGGTGGTTGACCACGAACACGGGGCTAGAATGACCACATTTTGGAAGGGCGCTGGGAAGTCTGGGGTATGGGCGGTTGGACGCAGACCTGCATAATGCAGTGCAGATGCTAGAGCCCCAGGTTGGGACCCAGGATCAGCAATTCCTAACCTGGGGTTACAGATGACTGTAGACACTCAAGCCCTAGGCTAACTTGAGTTCTAGTAACCCTGGGCTTACCTGACAGTGCAGACAGACCCACAAGGATCCCCCAGACCTGCACAGATCCCACCTCTCTTTCCAGGATAGTTGAGGCCCCGTGGTCCATTTGGTTGCCACTGCCTCTGCCAGGCTGAGAGTTATACCTCTTGCTTTGTGATGCAGACACCTGCCGTCTGGGACAGAGACACAACGAGAACATAGCGTAGATTCAAAGGCCAGAAGGCACCACTGTGATCCTCTGGTCTGGCCCCCTGTACAGCACAGGCCACAGAACTCCCATTGAATAACGCCTAGAGCAGATCTTTTAGAAGAACTTCCCAGCTTGGTTTAAAATGTTCATTCACTGTCTGTAATGCCAAGTGGATCTGAACTGGTGAACAGCTCTGTAGCCGTGGAGTTCCAGTCCCCTGTGCCAGTTCTGGTCATTTGTTTTCCCCCTCCTGTTTCCAACAGGTACTTGCCCTCTGACACAAACCACCCTCTCTGGACCCCGGGCTTGCCGCCAGCTGTGTCCCCCAGTTTGGAGCTGGGTTAAGCTTCACTGGATCACGTGACATTTCACACCAGTGTAGCACATCTGTGCTCTGTTGCGAAGCCCCCAGTGTAGACAAGGCCTGACTGTTTCAGTGCGGCCCTATGGGCGGGTGGCTGTGACAATGGCTGCATTAGGAATTCCGCTCTCATTGAAGTCTCTAATTTGACTTTTTTACAAATACTGAGCTGTAGTTTCAAAAGCCGCTCTTTGTGCCGATGCCAGCTTGACTGGCTTCTCTGCACGTGCCCATGGCAGGCGCAGCTGCTGCCTTGGGGGAAAAGGAAAGGCTTGTATGGATATGTTCTGTCTTGGCAAGGGTTTTCTCGGGGCAGGCAGGCTGCCTGGCTCCCTGTGTACAGCTCTCTTACGTGACTGAATACAACTTTGTTCTAAGCATCAGCCTCTGTCTTCCCCTTTCTCCTCCCCCTCCAACTGCCCTCTGACCGCTGCAGCTTCCCCTGACCCTCACTGAGACCCTCGCTAGTAGAGCCACGTGGCCGCTGCCTCTGAAGCGGGGAGATGGCCTCCCCGGGTCAGTGTTCTGTGTGTCTCAATCTCTCTTGGAATCTGCCCAGATTTACTGATGCTATTGGCTTATGTCAGGCTTTCCAGTGACTGTCTCTGGCCTGTGTTGTGTGTGTGCAAGTAAGTGAGGGTGGAGGAAAAACAACTTGGTGTCTTTCAGGATTGGAAATAGGTTCAAAATTGTAGATTATTGGTATGGGGAGCAGGGAATTGCCTTAGAATTTCTCAGAGGTGCCATATGGAAGCCGAGACAGGGCTCACCTTGCTCGTTAAGGTGTCAGTCGGAGCAAGCAGGCTTCGGCCTGTCAGTTTTAGTGTCATCAAGACAGCAGTTGTTCAGGTGGTTGAAGATCGGCGAGGTAATTGCTAAAGCACTCGCACTGTGCCGCTTGGACCTGGGTGACTGACTTCTAGCCTTGTGCTGTGCAGGGTCGTGGTTTTCTGCTTCATGGCTTCTTCTTGGAAATCACTCTAGGCTGGCGTGTGGGGACTGGATGTCTCTGGGGGATGTGTCCTGGGTTATATAGGGCCTTCCATATCTGGGTCACTGTTTCACAATCAGCCCTGGTGAACAGTAATCGGTTTTCTGACGTGCACAAATTCAGTAGGAGCTTGGCTGGGACTCATCGTGCTTGCGACTAGAGCTGTGGGCAAGTTGCCATGTGAAGCTGTTCATCTGAGCATTGCTGGCCTGGTGTGAGATTCACGTGAGCCTTTTAAAGAGAGTGGTCTGGGCTAGAAACACCTGGTTCCTTACTCCAAAAACTTTCCTGTGAACAAACAGGCTTGAGTGCCTTCTCCCATCCCCCTTTTCACACCTGACACTGCTAGGGATTGTGTCTGTAGCTAGCCAGGGACATTGCCCTAGGAAGAACAGTGTTTGGCTGAGGGCTGTCTGTACGCTTCCCCCCCCTTTCTGCAGGCAGCCAGTTGATTCCTTTGCTTCTGCATGGTACAGTTGGGATAGGCCCCATCGTTTTCCGTTTAAACTGATTTCTACCCAAAAAATCCCAGGTTTTACAAAAAGTATTACTCTTTTTTTTTTTTTTCTAATTTTCACCCTACGTTTGTATTATTCAAATATATAAAAATAACTTTTTTTATTATGAAAATACAATAAACTGCATGAGTGCTGTATTACAAAAACACGTTAGTCTGTGTGTATATGCAGAGCTGCCTGTTGAGTAATGCCATGTGTTAGTCTAGACTCGGGATATGCATAATAAACAAACAGGGACACACACAAGCTCTGAAGTATGTGAGCATCTGAAGCTACTGATGAATCTCACGCCCACCACATACACATTTCAAGCTGTTAGCAGATAACGATTTAAAGATCTGACATACTAAAATGGGAAGAAAATCAAAAATAAGAAAAACGGGAGAAAAGGAAGTTGAGTGTATGCGCTGCAAATGGTATGGCCCAGTTATCAAATGTTAATATTTATAGCCTAATAGTTCTATGTCTACAACAATAAACTGTTTTTTCAAATAAAACTTTTCATTTGGGGATTAGGAATATATTGTTTTCTTAAACTCAGAGGTGGCATTCTGGTTTTGAGTTCTGTTTTAGTTCTGCAGCAAGCCACATTGAATTCCATTCATCAAAGCATTAGTCTAATCAGTACTTCCCCCTCATCCTTCCCCCCCCACCAAAATAACCCAGATATTTATCTAGACAAATTATCAATAGCTTTTTCCCACCGATTTTCATCTATTTTTTTTGTTGCAGGAATGAACACTGGTAGATTCCTGGGAAAAATAAAATAACCAAAACCGAAGTGCCCTAAGTATGAGGTACATGGGGCCTCAGCTTCAGGGAAGCAGTCTCTCTCTCCTGCCCTGATCCTGAATGAGAGCAGGGAAAACTCAGGTGCCCCCCCCCCCCACCTCCTGGACTGTAATAGGCTACTTAAGGAAAAGCAGAGGGCCATGGGGCCTGCGTGGAGGTGGGCGATGGTGATGCTTTTCAGTTTTGGAGGAAATGGCCCTGTTTTGCAAGGATTTGCCTCCTGTTTTCTCAGAGGCTTCCAAGTTGAACCTGTTTGTTCAGAGAAAAATATTTGGAGTAAGGAACCAGGTGTTTCTAGCCCAAGTCAAATCCTCTGCAAAGCTCACGTGACTCTCCCACCGAGGCTGGCAACGCTCAGATGAACAGCTTCACACTGCATCTTTCCCACAGCGCTAGTCCCGAGCCCATGAACTTGACAATTTGTGTGCTAGGCAGCTGGCCAGTTTCACACCAGCCTACTGGCTTCCTCATCTACGTTTAGCTCAAGCTCAAAACGTGAAAGTCTCTGGGGGAAGGCAGGCGGCTCTTATGCTTAAAACACTGAACTAGGATTTAGGAGATGTGGGTTCAGAGACTCCGTGTGCCCTTGGATCAATCGCTCATCTGTTTGTGTCAGCTCCATGTGTGTCATCCCTTTTATCTGGTGTGTCTGTTTAGATCACAGTAGAGCGTCACAGTCTGACCTCACGGATCTCTCTGTGAATCACTTACTCTGCCTTTTAAATGCACCATGCCTCAGGCAGTATCGAAGGAGCCTGATCCAAAGACCCGCAGTGGTGTTCCTCTGACCTCAGTGGACTTTGCATTGGGCCCTAACGATTACTTTATTTGTGTGCTAAACCAAATAACTCTTTACTGGCCAAATAAAATAGTCGAACTTGAACTTTTTTGGCTTGAGCTGGTGCTGGTGGTGGATTTAGTCTGTGCACTGCTGACAGCTTTTCCTGTGGTCGCCGCTGTGTGGGAGAAGTGTGGTAGGAGTGAGTCACTTTCCATTAACTTCCGTTTTAAAGTCTGTTTCAAAAACCATGTGTGGTAAAGTGTGGAGCCCACATGTACGTGGGTGAGTGTTTATCTCCTTCTTCCCCCCACTAACCAACCTCTTTGAACCAGGACTAACGCTGTCGGGGGAGGGATTGGCTTATGAGACACTGTTGTGAGATAATTTGTGGAGTTCAGCTGAGCGATGACTAAGGGGGAAGGGGACATAGGTCTGCAGATATCTGAGGCATATTCACACCAATGAGAGTTGGGAATCAGTGTGCCACAAGGGGTCAGAACAAGTGTTAACGAGATACAATTGAGAAAAGCAGCATTTGGACTGAATATTAAGAAGTTTCTTGATGGTGAGATGTGGTCTCCTGCAGAATCCACTCCTAAAGGACGTAGCAGATGTTGCTTTCACAGCTAGACTGGACAAGACACCAGAGCGTGCCCCTGACAGAAATGCTCCTAGAGAGATGGGCTGGGATGGCGATGTCTGATTTCTGTGAAGCACTCCATGCTTCTGCAGCAGCCTCTCCCACTGCTCTGAATGGAAACCTCTTCTATGCTCCTCTGTTTCCCCATAACCCAGGGGTGGCCAACCTGAGCCTGAGGAGGAGCCAGAATTTACCAATGTACATTGCCAAAGAGCCACAGTTATACGTCAGCAGCCACTCCCCCCACCTCCCACTCCCAGCGCCTCCTGCCCACTGGCAGTCCCACCAATCAGTGCCTCCCCCTCCCTCCCTGCACCTCCCAATCAGCTGTTTTGTGGCATGCAGGAGGCTCTGGGTGGGAGGGAGAGGAGCGAGGGCACGGTAGGCTCAGGGGATGGAGCTGGAAGGGGTAGAGGGGGGCAGGGCCTCTGGTAGAGCCAGGGGTTGAGCAGCAAGGCCCTACTCCCCGCCCCGCCGCGCACATTGGAAAGTTGGCACCTGTAGCTCCAGCCCCAGAGTCGGTGCCTATACAAGGAGCCGCATATTAACTTCTGAGGAGCCACATGTGGTTCTGGAGCCACAGGTTGGCCACCCCTGCCTTAACCTTTCACTAGACTGTGGCTCTTTCCCCTCACAATACAAGAATGCTGTAGCCTCTCCCATCATAGAAAGCCCACACACCCTTGACCCCGCTTGCTCTCTGCCTATTGTCCCAGCTCCCTTTTATCTCGGAGCTGATTGGACGTGTTGGTTAGTCATTGTCTGGCGTTTCTCTCCTCCAGTCCCATCCTAGACCCTGTACGATCTGACTGCTGCCCCTTGCACTCAGCTGAAACCGCTCTTGCCAAAGCCTCAAGACTTCTTCCCGGCCCGATCTCAGGACTAGCACTCCATCCTCCTCCTCCTGGGCCTGTCGGCTGCCTTCTACATCGTCAGCTGAGCTCTTCTTCCTGTAACCGTGTCTGGGCTTCTGTGACACTTTCCTCTCCTGGTTCTCATCCTACCTCTCTTTGCTCCTGTGGCATGTCCTCTGGAGATCTCACCATCCCCTCTCCAGATTTCTGTGTGGGCTCCTTAGAGCTCTGTCCTTGGTCCCCTTCTTCTCTCTCGCTACATCTTATCTCTGGGTCATCTCATCTGCAAACACGCATTCAGCTACCATCTCTACCTCTCTACTCCAGACCCGTCTCCTTCTCTACAAAGTAAAATCTTTGCTTGTATCCCTGCCATCTCTTCCTTGTGACTGTCCAGCTGTCAGCTCAACCTTGGCGTGGCTAAACCCGAGCGCCTAATTCTCCCTCTGCCCCAAATCCTGCCTCCTACGTTCTTTGTCCACCTCTGTAGACCGGGGTGGGCAAAATTTTTGGTCTGAGGCTCACATGGGCGTTCCAAAACTGTCTGGAAGGCTGGGTAGGGAAGGTTGTGCCTCCCGAAATAGCCTGGCCCTGTCCCATCATCTCCTCCCACTTCCTGCCTCCTGACTGCCCCCCTTAAAACCTCCGACCCATCCAAACCCCCCCCCGCTCCTTGTCCCCTGACCGCCCCCTTCCGGGACTCCTCACCCCTAATCATCCCACTGGGACCCCACCCCCTATCCAACCCTGACTCCTTGACTGCCCTGCCCCTATCCACACCCTCACCCACTGGGACTCCCACACCTATCCAACCCTCCTCCCCCATTCTCCGCCTTCCCCCTACTCCCCCTGCGTCTCCTTCCCCTTCCTCCCCTCCCCGCCATCAGCCCCCCATATCCACGCCCCGCCCGCCTGGTCCCCCTTACATGCTCTCAGAGCACCGGACAGCACCGCAGCTGCCTTGGCCGAGCCTGCACACGCTGCGTCCTGCCCAGCCGAGCCAGCCATATGCATGCCGCACTTGCTAGCAGATCTCATTGCCTCCACCCAGAGCTGCAGCATGGCCAAGCTGAGTCAGGGGAGAGGCCCAGGCTGCCCTCCCCAGCTGAGAGCTCAGGCCCGAGTCAGATCGGTTCACGGCCGGAATTCATAGTACCGGTTCGTGCGCCACAAAAAATAAAATAAATCAGCTCTAAGCTTTGTCAAACTACTGCAAACTCACTATGAGTAAAGAACCGAATTTTCCTCTAACACTTTTATAGTAATTAACAATAAGCGTCTGAAAGCTTAAAACCTTTGTGAGCTCCTGAGCCACCTCCTTGCACTTAGACTGAATTGCTTTTCTTGTAGGGAAATGAAGCTGCTTGTCTCCTGGCTCAAACATTCTTCCACAGTCCTGAGGCCAGGACCCTACCCCCCAATCAACCCCCTCGTCCCCTGACTGCCATGACCCCTATCCACATCCCCGCCCCCTGATGGAGCCCACCTGGACTCTCATGCCTATCCAACCCTTCCCCATTCCCCTTCCCCTGACTGCCCCCTGGGATCTCCTGCCCCATATCCACGCCCCGCCCTGCTCCCTGTCCCCTTACCATGCCTCTCAGAGCACCAGGACCAGCAGCCGCACTGCCTGGCCAGAGCCTGCCACAACGCTGCGCTGCCCAGCCGGAGCCAGCCATGCTGCCGCACTGCCTAGCAGGATCTCATTGCCCTGCCACCCAGAGCGCTGGCAGCATGGCAAGCTGAGGCTGCAGGGGAGAGGCCAGGGGCTAGCCTCCCCAGCTGAGAGCTCAAGGGCCGGGCAGGATGGTCTCACGGGCCATAGTTTGCCCCCCTCTGCTGTAGACAATCACACCATTCTGCCTGTCGCTCTGTCCCAGAACCTGGGTTTCATCTTCGACTCGGGCCTCGCGCTAGGCCCTCACTCCAGGATATGTCTAAATCTTGCCAATTCTGGCTGCATAATGTCTCTAACGTATGGGCTTTTGTATCCATCCACACAGCTAAAACTCTCGTCGGTACTCACAACAGCAGGGTCTGTATAATCTGTAATGACGTTACTGAAGTCAGCGAAGAAGTGCTCAGCATGGGGTCCGTAATCTTTTCCAGAGGAGCACAGAGAGCTCTCTCATTCATTTAGTCCTATCCTCCTTATATTTTTTTCTAAGTCTTATCTCTAAGGATTGAGCCAGTGGTGACATGTTGGGAGAGCTGACACTTCACATTATCCAGCAAACTCTTTACCAGCCCCCTTTACATCTGTCCGTGCATCTCTTTCCTGAGCGACCATATGAGCCGCTTCACCTTCTTGAACAGTCAAGGGCTTAAAAATGCCAGCGAAGTATCCACGATACCCGATCCTGTCTCTTCAGAGCACTGCCGAGTGTTGCACTGGAGCCACTGCAGGAAATTGGCAGATTTGAAGAGGAATTTATTTTTGGATTTAGCAGAAATGAGAAGTGCAGCCTGTCAGGGAAATCCAGCATGTCCCTTGCATGGCACAACATCACTCAAAATGCTGAAGAGAAAGTGAGTTAATGTATTCTGGTGCATTTGCTTTCCTACAACAGGAAATAAATGCCCCCAAAGAGTGCAAATATTTAGTGAGATATTCGCTCTGTGGCTGTCAAATCTTCAGGGCGTGCAGCTATTCCTGGTGCTGTGTGTAATGTAGCCTGGGGTGAATACAGAAGTGCCTGGATTCTTTGTGAAGGGATCGATTCTGCACTCACTCGGTTTAAATGAAAGTCGAAAGGTAGGCAGTGCGCACCAAATCGTGCAGAGCTAATCCACTGAAGAAAAGAAGGCTGTTTAATCCTTTCCATGTGACGGTTTTGAAGAACCGTTTTGTACATGTAATGAGCCACAGGCTATTTGGTGTTCAGCATTCTGAGCTCCTGTTGCTCTCCGTAGGAACTGCGTGGCTCTTGGGTTTCCTAGGGCTGGGATCAGCACACAGGGTGCCCAATTCACTCCTCCCTGCTCCTCGCGCAGTGCAGAGGGGATGTAAAACGTTACCAATTCTGATGTCCCCTGGAGCGCAAGGCAACAATAACCTGGTCTCCTCAGAGAACGTGTCTGTGCTCTGCTGTATCACTGATTGGTTTAGTATAACGCATTGGCGGCCAGATCCTGAGTTGCTGATGTGAATGGGAGTTTGGGCATTGAGTTCTGTGTGGGCTGAATCAGGCCCTAGTGAGAATATAATACCAAAAATCCAAAAGGCCTGCTGCCGTTAGTGATGGAGGCAGCTTTCTTTTGATATAATCCAAAATGACTCCTCAAAAACTTTCTCCTAGGTGGGCTGGCTGGGGTCTCCCACCTCATCATGCAGGACGTACCAGCGTTTCCTGAGTAATTATAATCTTGTTCTTGTGTCCTCCTCCCCTACCCATCTGTGTTCTTGTACCCCCCCCCCCCCCGCAGTTGCATCTTGGGTGAAGTTAAGTTGTAAGCTCTTGGGGGTTGGAACCATTTCCCACTTCAGCGCTAAGAGATGCTATTCAGGATTTTCAAGAGAGTCCAGTGCCTTTTGTGGCCCAATTGGACTGTCCTTAAGGGGGGACACATTTTCAGCAAGCACTGAGCACCCAGCCCTGGAGAATCTGGCTCCTTTTAAGGTGCCTCAAATTGGGCATCCCAAGCCAGAAGTACGCCAAATCACTCGTCACTTTCGAAAACCTGAGCAGCCAGGGCTTTAAATGCCATGGTCCTGGGCCGGAAGACAAAGAAGGAAAAGCATTAAGGTCTCATGCACAACCCTGCTTTCTACACTGTATCTGCCTCCTCCCAAAGCCGAATTCCTCTCTCTGCAGCAGTTTCCTGATTTCATGCCCCTGCATGGACTGCAAGAAACAAAGGTCTTAATGTCATCTATGAACCCAAGTTCAAGCTGTCTAGGGTTGTTATGGGAAACCTAAAGAGGTGTTTGTTCGTACCATGCATTAGCATGCCAGCCCTAGGACCTTAGCTGTGCAACGGGGAGGGAGGGAGGAAGGATGTGAGATCAGTGCAAGTGCCTTGCAGAGCAGTTTCACTTATTGTTTGGGGGTGAATGTCAGTGAGTCGCATGTTTCCTCTGGAAACTGCCTTCTGGCTCTTTCTCGGTTATCTCTGATCAGTGTCGTCTTAGTCACATTTAACTCCGTGATTCAAGGAAGCAATTTGCAGCCTTCAGAGAAGTTACCCAAATTGGAAAAGAGATGTTCAGGAGAGTTTTTGAATAACTCAGCATCCTTCCAAACCCGTTGGGCTGGAGCTGATGCACCTGTCGCTCTCAGCCTAACTTGTCAACGATTTGACAGTTCTGTAGGGTTTTTAGCTGACTAAACTGCTTTACCTTGTCCCTTCTCTACCCCTGCTCAGGCTTTGAGAGTGTAGAAATGCAGAGGTTCCACACCAACTGTGACTGACTTGCTAGCAGCTCCCGTGTTTCGTAAACAGAGTTTGTTTTGTGAATGGAACAACTGAGGGAAAATGGTGGTAGGAAAAAGCTAGATTTTGATACATGCAAAAAGAAATGTCTTCGGGGAGGCTGACCAGCCCCTTGGCTGTAGAAATGGGCGATAACTCGGAACACAGCAGAAAGGCCACATAAGCTACTGGACTTTGTCAGAGGGACGTAGCTGTAGGGTTTGAGACTTCAGGGCATGTGTGTGGCATGTGAAGCTGTGTAACAGGGAGCTGCTCTTGTTGTCAGTGTATTAAGGCAGCTGCCGTTTGGTGCAGCATGGTACAGTGGGGACAAACACACAGTGTGCTCTACCCTGCACTTCACTTTTGCTCTTTCTTTGTTGTATCTATACAAATAAATAATAGGTAGACCTCAATTTGCTGGTGCCCCTGCTGACTCTGTGGTTCCCTCTTTCTCTGCTGCGAACTGGCATTGGATATGCTGACTTAAGAAGATGAGGTAATAGGGGAAAGCTACAAATGCTGAAGTGTCCTTTACGTTGGTATGTCTCTGCCCTTTGGCAGGTTGGGATCTCAGCAGTGACTCCAGGGACAAGGTAATAAACCATGGGTGCTATGCAATGCTGTCCGTTTTCAGGAGGGTCTCAGCATTTCGGGTTTCATTCACCCCGCTACAGAAGACCTGTCCTTGGGCCCTAGGTGGCGATCAGTCCATCGTGTGACCCTGCAGCAGGGCGGATTCATCCTGAACACCTTTGCTTTGTCCTTTGTGCAGGTGGCATCCTGTTGCCTATTCCAGCAGCGTCTCTGGAGCTCTTTCCCATGAAGACACTTCCTGCTGCTGTGGGAGCTAAAGGGAGCATCTGAGAGTCCTACACTGGCATCTCTCTCTCCCAGCTGGGTGGGAGGTGTTTAGCATGGCCTAGCCCCCTTCTGTGGCAAAGCCGGCTTATTTGCAGAAGAGTAAACCTGTTGTCCGACAAAGCATAACACAAACTTGCCAGTTGGAGCATCTCTGCTTGTGTCCCTGCTGCTTCTGCGACTGTCTGATAGCCCCCAGTGTGGGCCTCAAGAGGTGAAGACCAGTTAATTTATGATATGGACTATGCATTAATCTGTTTTCTTTCTTAATGCATGTAACTTAAGGACATGGAATTTCTTTGATTTAGGTTTGTTTGCGGAGATGGAGGAGTGAGCTTCTCCATTCCCATTTTGGGTCACGCCATCTCAGCTAGAACTCTGTGCCCTGTTGCAGCACAAATCAAATGTAGCCATGAGGGTCTTGCATTAGATTTAGTTGCACAGGTTGAGGAGGTTAATTTCAAAGGGTCGGGCGTGGACTGAGAACAGTGCAGGGAACTAGTCACTTGTATTTGCCCCAAAACGTGACGCGTGCCCATAGCGAAGGCTGTACTGGTTTTCTTGAGCCTATTGACCGTTGCTGTCATATTGACTTCTTTCCTGTAACACAGGGCCAAATCCTGATGGGTGCTGTGCACCCGCAATTCTTCCTAGCTTCAGTGGGAGTCGCAGCTGTTCAGTGTCTGGCCCGTCAGTAGTACTCGTCCTTCCGTCTTACTTTCAATGTCGTTCTCAGCACGACGAGACCTTGGCAATAAAATTACAACAGCCTCCAACCCAGGCTGGTGTCTGATGATGGCAAAAGGCTTCCTCGGGTGCAGCCAGCAGCTTTGGCTGCCCACAGGGAGAGCTGTACTCGAGCGGTCAGAGCAGATAAGCACGTTGCATCTATGGCCAAGTGGATTCTTCAGTGCTGCAAGAATGAGTCCAAATGCTTGCTTGAGCAAATACAAGGCTATTGTACAAGGCTGTCTGTCGCTCTCCTCCTGGCATGCATGGCTTACTTCGGAAAGCTGTGCTCAGTGACCGGCTATTAACACTTGGGAGGTACTCCAAGAGGTACAGAGGGCTGCAGTGCTTCTCCCCAGCAGCGCAAGCTACTGTGAGCACATCACACCTGACTTCTGCTCTTCACACTGGCTTCTCCAAGAATACTGAGTCAGGGTCTCTGTCTTTATCTTCAAAGTACTCCATGGGCTAGGTCAGGGGGGCCATGGCCCTCTGTCTTGTGAAACGGGATGGGGCTGGCCCTCTTCCCTCCTCATCCCCCGTCGGCCCTGTTCCTCAGCCAGGCTGGAAGCTGGAGCCTGGCCAGGGAGCCCAGGCAGCTGTGGGGAGCCGCAAACCCCACACCTGCCTGAGGTGGAGGGGGGGTCTGAGAACAGTCACTGGCCTGTGTCCCTGCCCAGGGCAGGTAAAGGGTCCGTGTCTTCCCCACAGCTGCCTTGGGTGATTCTTACCCCAACCCAACTCTGGCTTGTTGGCTCCTGAGGCCTTGCCACCAGGCCGGAACAAGAACCCAGTTGGGGTAAGAGCAGCGTGGGGAGCTGTGGACGTCCGCCTGCAATGGGTGGGGGGGTCTGGGGACATGGGCCAGGGGCTGCTCTCAGGCCCCTCCTCCCCAGGCCGGGCTACAGCTTCTGGCTTGGCTGGGGTTGGGGCTTGGGGGGTGGGGGGCAGAGAAGGGGTGGGACAGGGCTATAGAGGGTATGGGGCCTTGTGGTCCCCCCACTTTTAAGAAGAATCTGTCGCCCCTGGGCCGGTGTACAGAAGATCAGCTAAAGCTGTGGTCAACAATTTCATTCCTTTGGCACAATGAAACTTTCTACAGCAGGGATAGGCAACTTATGGCACGTGTGCCGAACGTGGCACACCAGCTGATTTTCAGGTCCTGATCCCCGGTCCGGGGGGCTCTGCATTTTAATTTAATTTTAAATGAAGCTTCTTAAACATTTTTAAAACCTTATTTACTTTACATACAACAATAAGTCTATAATATATAACTAAACTAGAGAAAGAGACCTTTTAAAAACATTAAAATGTACAACTGGCACGCAAAACCTTAAATCAGAGTAAGTAAATGAAGATTCGGCACATCATGTCTGAAAGATTGCCGAACCTTCTTCTACAGTAAGAATAAAAGTCATCCTTGTAGGGGGGAGAGTTTTTTCTCAGGAGCCACTCCTGGCCTGTGGACCAACTCCACCCCCGACCCTCCCAAACAAACAAAAAAAAAAAGCGGCCATCCCGCAAATCTCACCACCCTCAGCTCCCAGTGCAAGGTGCATTTCTTCGACTTACCTTCTCTAACAGAAACATAGTGGTGTGAATGAGAGATTGATTTAAAATAAAATCCAAAACAAAAGACTCCCCTGGGGAGAGGTTGAGACAACATATTATAGATGAGAGTTGCATTGTTCACTGTGCTGTGGGAAAACACTCCATTACTACGGCAGGGTTGCAAGCCCCAAATGTTCAAAAATCAGGAGTCAGGCTCACCTAAAATCGTGAGATTATGTAATAATAGATCTGGTGTTCTTGTTATTTGCCTTCTGCTTTTTGATCCTTTAGGGTGCACTGGGGTCACATTTTGAAGCTTTCTCCACAACCACGAGGGCTAGAAACTTACAGAAGAAGTAAGAAACAGTGCTGAAATCATCACATATCTGCTTGACTCCAGGAGCTGAGGCTTTAAGGAAAACACTAATTATCATGAGAGTTGGCAGCACTGCTTATTGCGAGGAGTGTGGTATAAGGATCTATAGAGCACAGGACTAAAGACTTGGGCCTGTTCTTTGTTTGTTCTGTCTCTTGATTTCATAGACTATCAGGGTTGGAAGGGACCTCAGGAGGTCCTCTAGTCCCACCCCCTGCTCAAAGCAGGATCAATCCCCAACTAAATCATCTCAGCCAGGGCTTTGTCAAGCCTGACCTTAAAAACCTCCAAGGAAGGAGATTCCACCACCTCCCTAGGGAACCCATTCCAGTGCTTCACCACCCTCCCAGTGAAAAAGTTTTTCCTAATATCGAACCTAAACCTCCCCCACTGCAACTTGAGACCTTTGCTCCTTGTTCTGTCATCTGGTACCACTAAGAACAGTCTAGATCCGTCCTCTTTGGAACCCCCTTTTAGGTACAGCTATCAAACCCCCACCCCCAGTCTTCTCTTCTGCAGACTAAATAATTTACTCCAATTGTGTAATGAGTAGACTAGAGCGATGTGGCTCATTTCTCTAGTGTTTGTGAAGTGCTTGGAAATCCGCTGATAGATGGTTCCGTGCTGCAGTAAGTGCAGGGCAGGATCGCTGCTTAGCAGATGTTTGTGAATTTAATGTATATTTAGTGCATATGAAAATAAGGGACTGGGCTGACAGATTTCTGCTGTGTTCACTTCCTCCTACACACACAGCCTCTGCTATTCCAGTCGTGGGCCTCCCCTGTGCATCCGTTGCCAGCCGAGATTGTACTGTGCTTTTTGCAGGCAGCTGGCCACCTGGGAAGCTAGAGAAAGATTTTGTTTGTTTATGCATGACCTTGTTTCCTGTGGGCAGTTACCATTAGCCAGTGTTTTGTGTCATCTTCCTTAATTTTTGTTACTGCTATAAAAAAAATCCATAATTGAATCATCCAGAGTGAAATACATTTAAAGTGAGTCACAGTGGGGTCTTACTGCTGTAACCCTTGTCCTCGCCACCTGACTCTCTCTCTTATTCAGGGCCAGATCCAAAGCCCACTCTGTATTTGATGTTTGTTGTTACTACTTCAAGCCAGGGGTGCAGAAGCACCCTTAGTTCTAGCACCATTGGCTGGATTTGTCTTACAGATGAAACATCCAGCCAAGCTATTCCTGTGCCCTTGTGGTATTAGATGTGTATCAATTCCTCTTCAAAACTATTCTGAACTGTTGCTATCCTCCGTAAAGCAATGGCCACTTCCACCCGGGAAGTGCATTTCAGTGTCGGGCGAGGCGGTTCAGACATACAAGTTCAGAAAGTTTGCTGTGATTATTGCTGTGTGAATAATTGATTTTTTTCAGTTCAGAGGATGAAATGAAAAATAATTCGGTTAAAACCCAAACTGTTTTTTCTGGGAGGGCTGTCTCACCCTTTTGATCTAACAATGTTTTTGTTCAACCCCAAATGACACGCTGCTTTTCTGTTTTACATTTTGTGTTTGGGTGTTTTGCATCCTTTAAATTGAGCTAAGTTCCAAAATAGATGAAAATCAAAACGTTTCCTGTCTAAATGGCTGAAACATACCATTTAAATATTTTTGTTTTTTTTTCATCTGAAACTTTCTCATACATTTGGATAGAAGTCTGTGTAGTTTCGAAGCATGAGCTTTCGTGGGTGAATGCCCACTTCGTCAGATGCATGTGTAGTTTCGGTGGCCTGAAAAAATGTGTCTTCTGGAAAATTTACTACTATTCACTGAATGTTTTACCCACCTATAGTTATGATTCTTTGGAATGGTAGCACTATATAAATATAAGAGATTCCTCTTCTGCGTCTTACTGTCCATCGCATTGGCCTGTCAGAAAAATCAAAGTACTAGAATTCTCTAACTCTTGATTTTTTTGCAAGATGTCCTGCATGTAACTCCCACTAAGCTGGATAGAAACCCAGTGCATGGAAGACCTGCAGGATTGGTCCCATGTTTTGCGTGGTTGGGGCACAAGTCAGTTTATTTTCAGTTCATACAGATGTTGGCATATACATACTGTGGAGAGACTGAAGTGTGTGTGTATGAGAGAAAGAGTGTGTGTTACTACTCTGCTGGCTAGCATAACAAGTTAAAAATAAACCCTAGTGTTTTCCCATGGTGTGGAAATAGCATCCCTTTGAAATTAGAAGTGTGAAAGTGTCAGGCATTTCCAAAGCCGTGACATGCAAAATATGTTCCTCCCAGACTGGAGCCGGAGGGAGGCAGGGTGAACCTCTTCCTGTTTAGTTTGTCTCCAGGCCATTCTCGGATCCTTTTTAAAGAATTTATATACTGAGCTCCCTTATTCTTATGCTAAGGACCTGATCCTGCACTTACTGAAAGTTTTGCTGCTGTTTTGCATGGGAGCCCGCACTTCTAGGCCTGATCCTTCAGGTGCTGAGTACAGCTGGTTGGAAAATGGGTTGTGGTGTTTTTTTTTT
>NC_133776.1:3265712-3311272 GCF_003597395.2 Chelonoidis abingdonii | reverse complement strand
GTGCCACACTACCCTGCTCCAGTTATTTGCCAGAACACCACCCTTTCATTCTCTCTTCCCCACCCCCCTCATTTTCTGTCAGTTTTTGGCACAGAACATGTTGAGATTTTGTAAACAAACTGTCTCACAGGGTTGGAGCCAGGCGGGGCTGGCCTTAGGGAAAATGGTACCCTAGGTGACCTTGTATGTTAGCGCTCCTAGCCCGTGTGGGCTCCCCTTTAGTTGTGTGTCAGCCATAAGAATAAAAGGAAACCCTTTCATTCTCTCTTCCCCACCCCCCTCATTTTCTGTCAGTTTTTGGCACAGAACATGTTGAGATTTTGTAAACAAACTGTCTCACAGGGTTGGAGCCAGGCGGGGCTGGCCTTAGGGAAAATGGTACCCTAGGTGACCTTGTATGTTAGCGCTCCTAGCCCGTGTGGGCTCCCCTGGTTCCTTGCGTCCTCAACCCTTCATCCCTAACCCCTGGGAGACATGGAGAAACTTGAGGGGGGAAGGGGGGGGTTGAGCAGTATCTGTGCATCACTCCCCCCCCCACCCAGTGTTCCTCGGCTGGGAGAGAGCAGGGAGAAATCTGACACCCCCCCTCCCACGGCGCTCTGCTGCCAGTCGGGAGCAGTATCTGATTCCGTACTAACAATGCGCACCGCGCCCCCTAGATTACCCGCGTCCCGGGCAGTCACCCAGGTGACCCACCCCGAAGGCCGGCCCTGCCTGGCCTCAACGCTTTCAGTATAAATCCGCCATACCATGTAGGCGCAAGTGTGGTCTGAGATGTCTGTGCAAAGGGGATTAGATACTCACTTCAATTATGCTCACAGGCAGAGGGATCAACTGTGTGCTACAACAGAAAAGATCTGTTGACATGGAGTGTGTATGAAGAGCATATTCTCACTGACTTTGAGAGGGCTGTTCATTATTACTGTTTACTGCCCTTGTTTGGGGCACTGAGTGAAAATAATCCATTAATGCCACCTGGTTGGACCCCACCCAGTCAGTTCCAAGGAGTCACCACCAGTGGACAGTAGCCTGACCTAACTCCTTGTACATTTCAAAGTAAATCAGGCACATGCCACACACAGGAGAGCTGAAATCGGCCTGTGATAAACAGAAAGTAAAATGTACTTGTAATTTCATTTTAGTTTTCAGATCAAATCATTTGAAGCTACCCCCCCTGCCTCCCCCCCAAAAAGTCCCAAGAACTTGGGTTGGGTGAGAATTGAGGAAAAAATTCAAACCCTAGATCAAGTCCCACCCTACTCAGCTTGATCTGACTCCCCAGTTCAGGGTGGCAAAGCAGGGAGGGGCCTGAGACCCTAGTGCCAACCCCAAATGTTCAAAAACCATAAGTGAGGCTCACAAAAATCATGCGATTGGCTTTAAAAATCACAAGATCCTGTAAAAATAATAGATTTGATGTTTATTTGCCTTCTGCTTTTTGAGCCTTTAGGGTGCATGGGGGGCACATTCTGAAGCTTTTTTCCTAGCCTTTGTGGCTGTGGAGCTTGCTTTTTCTTCAAAAAAAAAAAAAAAAAAAAACAAGGCTGAATTCTCCGCCTATCTCAGGAGTGGGCAAACTTTTTGGCCCGAGGGCCACATTGGGGTTCCAGAACTGTATGGAGGGCTGGGTAGGGAAGGCTGTGCCTCCCCAAACAGGCTGGCACCACACCCTATCTGCCCCCTCCCACTTCCTGTCCCCTGACTGCTCTCCTCAGAACCCCTGACCCATCCAATTCCCCTGTCCCCTGACCGCCCCTCCCGGCACCCCCTGCCGCTAACTGCCCCCTGAAACCTCTACCCCTTATCCAGCCCCACCACCTCCTTACCATGCTGCTCAGAGAAGCAGGACTGGCAGCCGCGCTGCCCAGCAGGAGCTTGCTGCCCCGTCACCCAGAATGCTGGGCACTGCAAGCTGAGGCTGCGAGGGGGAGGGACAGCAGGGGAGAGGTCAGGGGCTAACCTTCCTGGCCGGAAGCTCAAGGGCCGGGCAGGATGATCCCAGGCCATGGTTTGCCCACCTCTGACCTATCCACTTGACTCCAGGAGCTGGGGCTTTAAAGAAAACACTAATTATCATGAGACTGATGACAAAATCCTGAGTGCTGTCAACACTGCAGTGTTGACAGCTCTCGTGATTTTATGGTGAGTCTCGCGTGTTTGTTGTTTGTTGTAAACTTTTGGTCGCTGAAGTTAGATGAACACAACAGAATCTCAGTTTTTAGCCCATGGTTGCAGAGAACAAGTTTGCACATGTGACCCCCAAAAGACCAATACAAAGAGCATGATGAATCTCCCCTTTTTTTGCATCTGTCTCATGGTTCTCGAATGCTTGGAGCTGGCTGTGTTGAAAGCATGGGCAGGGCAGGACATCCTAAGAAACGTGAGCAGAGGTCCAGACAGTGGAATGGGTAGGGGCTGAAGGTGAGGACAAGACAAGGAAGTGCATGCTAAAACTACTCACTGATTGGGAAAGGAAAGCTCACCCCAGAGCCCAGCAGAAGGCCGGGGGTAGATTCTGTCTGATTCGCAGCTGTTTGTCTTCCCCATGCTCCTGGACCTTTTTGCATTCCTGGCATTGACCCTCTGCCACTCTCCTTCCCCCATGCAGTGTGCCGAGACTTCGCCGTGCTGGAGGATCACACCCTCGCTCACAGCCTGCAGGAGCAGGAGAGTAAGTGTCTGTCTGTCTCTTGCGCTCGATTTGCATTGACTCTGTCCCAGTAGGGTCCGAAGTGCAAAGACAGGGAAGCAAAGAGGGCAGAAGAGTCACTGGAGCAATGGTGGGTTTTCTATAAGGGATTTAAATTTTTTGCTGTTGGGTGTTCTATCCCCTTACAATAGCAGTGTTGCTAACAAAAACTCCACTTTGAACTGGAATCAGATTATTCTTCCTACCTTTAACAGTTGCTGCACATTGTTAAACAATTGGCATGCTAAACCCCAGCAATGGCTGCATTTGAGTGGTGGGTGAAGTGATTTCTTTGGGCCTAAATCTCTTTAAGGTGGTTCTGGTAAAACTTTACGCCAGTGGTGTGTTTCTGTTTTTAAAATATTGGCCCAGATTTTCAAAAGTGCCTAAAAATTTCAGAAGCCTCAAGTTGTAGGTGCTCAGCCTGAGGCACCTTAAAGGAGTCTGATTTTCAGAAGTGTTGAGCACCTGTCCTTTGAAAATCAGGCCTCTTTAAGTTGTCTTAGGTTGGGGCCTGAAAACCTTGGTCATTATTTTTACTTTGACACTGTCCAGTTGCTGTATCTGTTACTTAGTCGCTCGCTGCAGCTCTGACTTTGGGGCAGGAATGACTTGAGCGATCCAATCACTTTATGGCTATTTACAATTTCTTCTGTAGTGAAAATGAAGAGGTTAATCTAATAAGGATTGTGTTGATCTTCAATATGGTAAAAAGTCACTGTAACTAATTGAGACTGTCCCAGTTCAAAACCTGCTTCCCTTTACTTAGGCTGGGTCTATGCTAACAAGTTACATCAACCCACACACCTGAGCGACATAGTTAAGCCAACTGAACCCTCGGTATAGACAGATGGGATTCTTCTGTTGACCTAGCTACAACCTCTCGAGGAGGTGAATAACCTATGCCCACAGGAGAACCTCTCCCGTCATTTCAGGTGCTGCCTGGCATTTCCCTGATGCAAAGCACACCCTCTTTGAAGCTCACCGGCCCATTTACGTACCGACGTTGATACTGACGTTCCTCTTCCATTTCTTTCCAGTTGAACATCACTTGGCAACAAACGTTCAGCGCAACCGCCTGGTGCAACATGACCTACAGGTGGCCAAGCAGCTGCAGGAGGAGGAGGATCTGAAAGCACGAGCCCAAATCCAGAAGCGCTACAAAGACATGTGAGTGCGGGGTGGAGTCGCGCAAGCGCTTGTGTCGCTGGGTCGCTGCCCTCCGAGCTTCTGCTGTGCTTTCAGCTGATCGTTAGCAAACAGAGTCCATGCCAGGGGCTCTTCTTGTGCTCCTGTTTCTCTCTCCCCTGTACGGAATACAAATCAATGTCTGTAAACGCTAACTGGATCCATAGCTTATGGCGGGCAACATGGTAAGTCAACTCGGATCTGCTTTTTATGGTCAAAAAATGTTTTCCGGCTGAAAAATGTCACCCAGCTCTGGTTGTGGGTTCTAATCTTGGTTCTGTCAACTGATTCACCCCCTGGTCTCGGGCAGGTCATTTTTCCTTTGTCTCATTTGGCCTGTCTGTGAAGTGGGGAAAGCTTAGCCACCCCCATCACCGCTGGCGAATGTTTGGCATAGCTTTGAGCATATAAAGTGCTACAAAAATGCCATGTATTGTGATGAATCCCCCTGTTATAAGATTTGCAGTTATCGGCTTGTTTCCATCGTGAGTGTTTGTGCTACTGAGTAGTGTAGGTAGCTGTGTATCTTCTGACTTTGCTCCCTCTGTACTATGCCTTCAGGTTTTTAGGAGTTTGTGGAGGCAGACACTGTTTGTGATGCAGCATGTTTCAGAGGAGACTCGCCCTCTCCCATGGAGACTTGATTTTTTTTTTTTTTCTCGTTTTCCTTAATCTTAGATAAAAATCTCTCAGAGGAAAGTAAGAGTTTCACTTTGTGCCTGGACAAACATAAATCACTCTCTGACCTAATCGTTTAACTCCCTGTTCACCCTGTCAGTTTTGATGTCCTTAAATCACTTTGGCTGAATAGAGAAGGAAGAGTGAATGTATGTGTGTATAAAAGACATGCTTATTTTTCTAGCAGCTATCTACTCTGACCATGGAAATTGCATGAGCGTGTGTGCGCACAAGGTTCACATTACAGTCTACAGCGAACATCATTATTTGCCGACTAGCCTCACTTCTCAGCAGGTTTTGATGCTATTGGGACCCTGAATAGTGGGAATTGCTAACCCAGCAAGCTGCTCTGCTGGCAGAATGGCTGCAGCTTCCTGCTAAAGGTTGGAAAAGCATCATGTTAGCAGCAGTTCCGCTCCTGTGTACTCTAGCCTCTCTGCAAGAAGAGATGTACAAGGCTGGGGATGTTATGGATGTGCAGCTGGATCTCAGGTTCTTAATCCTCTGTCGGCTCCTGCTGCCTCTTTCCTGCCTGTGAGCATGAAGCCCTGTCTAGAGAATGACTTCACCACCCCAGCTAAACCAGGAGGATTTCCTATTGAAAGGGGATTGGAGAGTAAGGAAGCAGGAGCGGACAGTCTCTTAAGAAATCAATATCTTAATATCCTATTTTTCTGAGGCTTTTTCAAATCCTAGATTTCCAAAGTTAGGAAGAACTTGGGAAGATAAATGCAAGGACGGAAACACTTGGAAATGGATTTTTTTGTTTGTTTGTTTCGAGTTTTTAATGGGGAATCAGGTCTTTTACATTAGTCCTAAGAGCTCTTCCTAAATGTGGTTGAGTAACCTGCACATCCTGCCTGCCCTGATAGCACCAAAGCTAATAGGCGTGTGTGTGTGTACACACACACGTGTGCACAACCTGCGCTGACATGTAATTTTGCTTTTCATGGGATTGCTCCCAATCCCACAAAGCATCTGTTAAAGGGACCATTTTAAATTTAATTTCTCTTCCTACCCTTTCTCTTTGTGCCACACTACCCTGCTCCAGTTATTTGCCAGAACTAATATGAACAGAAGTATTTTCATTAAACAGATTTTTAAAAAAATAATGCAGTGAAAGTGGAGCATAGACCCATGAAGCATTTTTGAGAACAAAGCCCAGTGGGTCTGGCTATCTGGGAATGAAGGACAGTGATGTCTGGAGGTACTGGCACCTGTTGCTTCCATTTGACTTGTAGGGGGCTGAAGTTCACTTAAATTACGATAAAAACCTCTTCACTACATTAAAAGTTTTAACAGACATGCCTCCATCAAGCAATTAAACCAAGTTCCCAATTATTACCAGCCAAACAGTGAAAGAGAAAGTATAGCTCATCAGTGCAATTCAGTGGTTAAACAGCTTAGTCTATTGCATTCCAGGAGACACTCGACAGGAGCATGGAAACGCTTTGGTTTTTGTGTAAATTTTTTCATTCCCACACAGCCACGCACACTAGACAGTGCTGTGAGTAGAGAGGCAGTGACTATGCCTCCCGTGCTTGGGGAAAAGGTTAGCTGTGCTGCAGTCTCTTAGCCATCTGCGGGAAGGAGTGTTTTTCACATTTAGCAGATTGTCTGGCATTGGTGAATGGAGCCCCTCGGCTCTGCTCACAGACGTCAAGGGGGATTGCAGGCGCTTGGTACCTCTCAGGATCTGACCCTTTAGGTTTACCCTTCCTGGATCTGTGCCATGTTTTCTGAGGTTTCACCTAGTTTCTGGTCCTAAAGGACCCAGAATGTTAGTGAGTGAGCAAGAGAGACAGAAACACACACTCCCCTCTCTCTCCCCCTACCCACCTACCCACCCCCAACTACAGCTGTAGTCTGTTGGGCAGCAGATTTGCATGGGATTCACTTGACACTGCAAATTCCTGCTTAGATCAGGTTTGCCCAAGACCAAACCATGGTCCATGCTTGGAGCAGAGTGAGTTCACCTGCATTGGAGGGCTCCGGAAGGAAAGTTTCACACCCACTCAGTTGTCAATTCAAATGTTGCTAGTGCAGAAGAACTGGAAAGTGAAGGTGACCAGACACACAAGTGCATTGTATCAGGCTAGTCTCACTCATAGACTTTAAGGCCAGAAGGGACCATCATGATTAGAGGCGCCTCCAGGCACCAACACACCAAGCGTGTGCTTGGGGTGGCAAGCCACGGGGGGCGCTCTGCCGGTCACCGCGAGGGCAACAGGCAGGTTGCCTTTGGTGGCATGCCTGCGGAGGGTCCACTGGTCTCGTGGCTTTGGCGGACCTCCCGCAGGCTGCCACCGAATCCGCAGGACCGGCGACCTCCCGCAGGCAAGCCACCAAAGGCAGCCAGCCTGCCGTGTTTGGGGTGACAAAACACCTAGAGCCGCCCCTGATCATGATCGTCTAGTCTGACCTCCTGCCCAGTGCAGGTCACTCCTACAATAGACCTATAACCTCTGGCCGAGGTATTGAAGGCCTCAAATCATGATTTAAAGCTTCACATTGTGTAGGAAGCACACAGCACTGAAGTGACAGGAAAAAGGGAAGCAGCACCTCCAGTTAGCAAGTGGAATTGTTGGGACCTGGAGATAGTTCTGCCGAGTCCTTTTAGCCATAAGGATCTTGGCTTCAACCACGAGAGGCAGGGAAGGGGAGGGAAGCTAGGAAAAAATAGGTGCATGTTCAAAATTCCAATAAAGATGCTGAATTCCCTCCGATTTCCTTAGAAGGGGGAACATTTTAAAGTATGTTATTGCATGGACATTTCAAAATCACTGCCTGAGCTGAGTGAAATGCAGAGATGCAAACCTCAATAACAATGGAAAATCGACAAATGGTTTAAAATTCTTTCTTAGTGATTTAAGTTCTGTCTTTCATCTCCTTCTCTTCTCCCTCTACACCAGATCTTTGGATGACCTCATCTGCAAACACAAACTCAACTACCATCTCTGAGCGGATAACTTGCAGATCTACCTGTCTACTGCAGACTTGTCTCCTTCAGTCCAAACTGAAATCTCAGCCTGTTTCTCTGACTTCTTTTCGGGGATGTCTAGCTGCCAGCTCAAGTTGAACATGTCTAAAACCGAGCCCCAATCTCTGTGCCCCTCTGCCAAACCCTTTCTGCTGCCTCCTTTCTCCATCACTGTGGCCAGCACCACCACCCCACAATGTCCTCTTCAACTTGGACCTCTCTCTAGGTCCTCGCGTCCACGCTCTATCCAAATCATACAGAAAGAATCAGCACGAACGTCTCTAAGATGTGACCTTTTCTAGCCATCTGTTCAGCTAAAACTCTTGTCCAGGCGCTCGTCATCTCGCATCTCTGCTACTGCAGGATCCTTCTCTCTGCCCTTGACAAATGCACTCTAGTCTCGCTCGCATCCATTCAGAATGCTGCTGCTGCAAAGATCGTTTTCCTAACCTGCAACTCTCACCCTGTCACCCCTCCGCTGGCTCCCCATTCTCTATGGCAGCAAACAAGCCGCTTGTCACTTTCAAGGCCCTGCCTTGCCTATCCTCTCTCTCTTTTGCAGTCGATGCTTTCCTATCAGCGCCCTGTGCTGCCTGACGCTACTGACCAGCTGTTACATTTTCAAATGTCTTCATGCTTTCTTCCGTGCAGCCCCTCCTGCTTGGGAGGAGCCCCCCCAAAAAACATGCACAAAGCAGCTTCATCCTCCTCCCATAAAACTCTCCTTTGCCGTGATGCCTGCAAAAAAACTTGACGATGGTTGGTGTGCTGGGGACCACTGCCTCTCATGCCAACCAATGCTGTCCCTTGTTCCCTGGCACTCCCCCGGCTGTCTGTCTTGTGTCTTGCACGTAGTTCCCAGCCCAAAAAGCCAACATCCTATATCTTTGTTCTGTGTTTCCTTGCACAATAGGAGCCCCAGTACAAAGAATAAATAATAATGCTGGTCCTGGAGTCCGTTGTACCTTTCTCCTCCTCTGGCTCTGCAGTCTGGCTGATGTCCATGGTGTTCGTTGCGTGTAACCTCTTCCTCCTTCTGCCTTCCAGAGAACGGCAGGACTGCGAGATAGCTCAGGAAATTCAGGTGAAATTGGTGATTGAAGCAGAGCAACGGCGCAGACAAGAGGAAAAAGACGAGGTAACCATTCAAGATGTGGGCGACGCAGGGCTGTTTTTATTAAAGCAGTGCAGGCATATTCCAGCCATTGGCCAAACGAATGCTGAAGCACGTGTTGGCCTGGTGGGGGTTGGATTATGCCCAGCTACTTGTGGATGTGCAGGAGGGGAGATGCCGTGCAAGGGGAATTCATGCAGCTCCTTATGCCCCTGTGCAAGAATGGGGCATAATCAGTCTTTGTGCTCAAGGCATGTGAGAGCCGTGTCAGTCGCCTTGCACTCTAGGAAGTTCTGTGCCTGCCTGATACATAATCCCTTCAGGAGCACGTGCTGGGGTGGTGTCCATGCACTGCTTCCAATGCAGCCAATAGATAAGAAAACACAGTCTGGCCATAAGGGTCCATGTACTCCAAAGGGTTTGAACTGAAATCGTTTTGCTGAGCCCAACTTCCAGGCCATATATCCAGGGAAGCCAGAGAGTGAGGGAAAAGCTGCCTTGCCAACCAGGGAGCAGTGCCCTTATTTATTAAAAGGATTCTGTGAGGCACAATTTCTCCTCTGCAAAGTAACAGATGTGTGGTCTCTCCTCTAACTCGGGGAAATGGAAATAGGAATTAAGACTCTAAAGAGAGGCCGAGTGATAGCTAGCAGCTTTTGTTCTTTGAGGGGTTGTTCCATAGCACAGGGCATTGACCTCTGCATGGTTTCTAGGAGAACATCAGAGATCAGAATTTCTCTCTTTACATAGACTGTCAGCTTGCTGGGAATCTGATTTTGTTGCCTTATTGGACTCCAAAGCATCATCTCTGCTCAGGACACTGAACAGGTGACCTGCAGTTGACCAGACACGCACTTAAAATCTAAGAGGGTGTGAACGTGCCCTCAGGAAATAAGCAAGTGTTGTTAACAAACCAAAAGGTTTGTGCAGTAAACTTGCCTAGCTGGACAATGGGTGGAGCACTGCAGAGCCTTCGTTTTGCTTTGCCAGGGCAGTGTGTTCTGCTCTCCCTGAGACCACATCCTTCCTAGCAGCTTTTACAAATAGAACTAAGCTAAAAGCAGCAGGTGCTTCCTCGGTCATAGTCGGGGCAGCAGTTAACAACCTTATGAAATAATCGTAAGTGGAATAATAATATTGGCCTCCTTTGTACAGCATATTGAAATCTTATGGAAGAAAAGTGCTCGGTAAGAACTAGGTGGTATTGTCTTATTCTATTCTGGCGTTTTTTCCCTCCACCCCTCTCCCTGGCACATGGGAGGTACCTGAACGTTAGTGAAATTAACTAAACACTGGATTACCCTGTACGTATGGCTGTCGATCGCTCCTATCCTTGAGCCTGGGTTTCTTGCCTTTTTTCCGGGTAAAGGGACTGAGAGACACCCAAGCCCTACTTAGATGCTCTGGATAAGCAGTGCCCTGGCTTGTATTTGTATTGGTGTATTTATGGTACACGTCCCCGTGGCATGGATTGGGCGGAGTTCAGAATTCCACACTCTGGATTTTGGCTCCGCTGGAATCCCATCGGGGTCACAGGGGCTCCTTGTGGAGAAAGGTGCTTCTCGGCAGGAGTCAGGGTGGCAGAATTGCGTCCTCTGTGATTGGACTGCATAACCCTGTGTGCAGAGGAAGAACAGACAGACCACGTAATGGAGTTCTTTAGCCTGTGCAGATCTGGGTCCTGATCCTGAAAGCTGACCTTCATGGGTAGAACCCCAGTGATGTTTACAAACAGGATTATGTGATGGTGCTGCCCATATTTGCAAGAGACAGGACTCAGTTACCCAGGAGATCCCTTAAAATCCTGTGTCCTATGTCCCTAAGTAAAAGGGATCCATTCCTGGAGATCAGCTTGCAGGATGGGGCCTTAGTTAGTAGTTCTGTTGCAGGCTGTACTATGACTTTGTGTATAAAGTCACTGGAGCCGTGCCAGACTATTTATGCTCGTACTGTGCACAAGGGTGTATTGTTGACTGAGTATATCTGGTAACTCCTGTCACACTGATAGCGTCCTGTGACTGTGCAGATTGCAGTGGCTCTGTGCTGTGGGCATTGCCGCTGTCTGTCGCACAGGGTTTTGCAATGAAGCACTTGACCTGCCTGGTCAAAAATCCACTTTCTAAGAACCAGTTAATATGGATTTACAAGTCCAGGATTGTCCCAGCCCGACAGGTAGTTTGCTTAAATTGATCTGTTTATAGACTTGCTGTACTCAATAGAGGAGGGGTGGTGGTTAACTCTACCAGGCAAAAGGATGTTTTTGTAAATGCCACTTGGTGCCCCCACCTTCCCTACAGTGCAGATTACCATAAAGGGCTGATTTAAACCTTAAAATAATGGAAATCCCAAGTGTGAATTTAAATCCCAGCAGTAAGTCCTTCAATGCCACAGCAGAAATAGAAATGTTTCCGGCATGTTTACCATAACAGCACTCTTGCATTTTTGTAGCGCCTTTTTCTGCTAGCACTTCAAAATCTTCACAGCACCTTTGGGAAGAAAGCGTTGTCCTCGGTTTCTTCATCTGCAAAATGGGGGCAGAGAGAAGGGATTTGCCGTGGTGTCTCAGTGAGTCAGTAGCAGCCAGGTCCTCTGTCTCACCGTGTCTGCTTCAGCTACCAGTCCATATTGCCTCTCCCTGACTGGCATTTCTAAAATCTTTCAGCTGCTTCATGGCTCCAGTCTAGGGCATGTAGAAAACCTAAGGAGTTTAGATTAACTTAGTGCTAATGTAGCTCCTGTGCTCACTTGTACGAGGGAACTTTTATTGCACACCAGCAGCGTCCACAGGCCAGTTGGCGCATGATATGCTGGTGTGGACTGACCACCGTCCAGAGAAGCCCATAGGTTGGCATTCTCTCCTCAGCTCTCCCATCGGGTTCACTCCAGGTGGGGGGTGTCTCCTAACGAGGGCAGAGTATTTAGAGAAGAGGCAAGGGAGACCGTGGTCTGCAGTGCTGTATCAACGTCTTTGCCCATGGACGTGGAATGGACAGAGTGTAGGACCTTGTTGCTTTTCTCCTGAGAAACCCTTCTTGTCTGCACTGGCTCTAAATCATGATGTGTCCCGGGTGCCATTGGGTGGCTGTGTTCAAAGCAGACTCACCTGAAGCTGTCTTCAAATCACATTAAACGTGGCTTCAAACCCTGGGGATACGGAGCCCAAATGACCGCTCACTGTCTGCAGCCTTGGCCCACGTGCCAGGGATGTTGGGATGTCTCTGTGCAGTTCCAAAATGGGGGATCCCATTGGATCCCACCATAAGGACTACCTGCCTGGCCATGTTCACTCTCGGCCTTTCTGGATGCTAGGGGGACCTCGTGACGTATTCCTTACGTTGTTTTTCTTTAGCTTTCTCTGTCTCTAGGCATCGTTTAGCTGGTGACAGCTGAGTTCGTTCCCTCTGTTTTTGTATCAGCCTTGGCAAACCATGTCCTGGCCTTCAATTTACAGTGCCCCAAGACAGTGTCTTCTCCCACCAGTCCTGCTGCCAGAATCTAATGTTGAGTTCCTCTGTCCTTTTCCTCTCCCAGCCCTATTCCCCCTGCCGCAAATCAGGCTGCCCTCGGAATTGCAGAACATGGGGGTCCCCCCAAAGTACAGGCCCCCAAGCAGCCGGTTGCTTGACAGCACTACAGGCTCGCCCTCCCAATAATCATCATGAAGGAAAACCGATGAGGCAAATGGCAAACCCTGCTGTCTTTGTGCCTGTCCACTGAGCTCTATTGACAGCGCTGGCTGCAACACTTCTGCACCAGGCACTGTTCCTTTCTTATAAAGATCCCTTTCCTGTTTCTTTCCCGCTAGCCTTTGGCCATTTTATTGATGCCTTTCTGTGCTTGACGTACAGCAGTCCCTGTATTTAACACCCAGTTTGAAGCAAGTTCGTACCTGACTCTGGAAACCCCACTGCTAATAAACAATTCGCATTTGGCCATGACGCAACCCAGAACTATGCTGGTGGGAGGAAAAGCAGTGAGGTAAAGAGGAAGGTGCTTTGCACTGCCGTGTGGGTGGGTATGAGAGAGGGTTTTATTTTTAATAGCCTCGCTGTGGATCCAGAAAGCCTGAAGCTTGAAAATTCAGTCTCACCTTCCTTTCTTTGGAGGTTCTGGCTTTCAGGGCTGGACGATGCATGTGATCGCCTTCAGACGTCAGAACGGGCACCTCACGCCTTCTGCATACAATCATAGAAACGTGGGACTGGAAGAGACCTCAGTAGCTCATCTAGTCCAGTCCCTGCACTGAGGCAGGACTAAGTATTATCTAAACCATCCCTGACAGGAGTTTGTCTGTCTAAGCTGTTCTTAAAAACCTCCAGTGAGGGAGGTGCCATGGTCATAATCAAAGTGATGGGGACACGACAAATGGCTATAAAATGATGAAGGCTGTAGGGATGGGAATATTCCCCCTCCCAAAAACAAAAACAAAAAAAAGAAAAGGGGGAGGGGGAACCCACCTAGCTACCCAAGCAGAGCTTTGGCCCTGAAAAGGGGGAAGGGTCAGACAGGAATTTTGGTGTTGCTCTTGATATTTGTTCGGTGGCAGGCACTCAGATACTATGGCGATGGGTGGATATATACACAACCCAAAGTAGATGGAGAAAGTGAATCCGGTGCTCCTAATGAGCCATTCTTATAATATAAAATAAAAGGGATTCAGTGAAATGGAAAGGCACCAAATTTAAACCCAATATAAGAAATAGTAGTTTACATGATTCGTAATTTACCTGTGGAACTCACTGCCACAAGAAGATACTGAGCCAAGAGCTTAGTGTAGGATTCAAAAAAGGATTGTTCATTCAGATAGCTATTGAGAAGATCTCCAGATATATTTGATATGAGGATTTAAAAACAAATGTTTTGATTGGGTGTGTAAACTCTCCCGCTTCAAGGCATAAGGCATCCACTAACTAACAGGTTAGGAAGAAACTTCACCTCTGGGTTGGTTACTCCATGATTGACTATTTCAGAGTTTCTTGTACCTGCCCCTAAAGCATCAGGCAGTGGCCACTGTTGAAGCAGCATAATGCAATTGCTGGACTGCAGCTCTGGTCCAGTGTGGCAGTTCCAATCCTCCTATAGACATTTCAAGCTCTGCTTCCATTGGCTATTTGAGGAGCAGTTGCAAGATATGTATGTGGCTATGGCTGGAGACCTGCTGATTTGAATGTGAGGGAGGTGGGACTACTTTTGGGGATGGGAAAAGTGAGAATCGAGTGACTTGTCTGACTCTACCAAGGGAGTTTGCATCAGAGCTGGAAATAGGACTCAAGAGCTCCTGGTGCCAGCCCGGTGCTCAGACCTACCAACAGTCAAAGCTCCCTGGGCCAATGGCTCATCAGGCTGACCGGTTAAGGCACATCAGTTTCACAGCTGACTATCCACAAGGGAGAGACATGGCCACTGTCATGTCCAACTGCCTTTGGCTGCCCTAACCCCATGGAGCCGGTGCCCATTTTGTAATGGTGGCCTTTCAGTCAGAACGAGCGAGACTCGGGGCCACGGCCTCCAGGATTGTACCTGAATGCCTTCACCACTCCGCCAGTGCACCTACAACTGACCTCACTTAAAATAAAATCGATACTTACTGCCGGCAGTCGCTAAAATTAACCCATTCAGACAGTCACACTGCAGCGGGAGTAGAACACCATAGCATGGTCAATGCTGATTCATTCCTTGCATGCATATTTGTGTACTGGGCGGGACGATGGGGAAGAGAGTGTCCTGCAGGATCCCTCATCCTCAAAGCAAAGGACAGGAAGACAGAGCCATGTAGTCCCCACATTCATTCCCTTTGGTAAGAGAGAGCTGTGGGGTGTACCAGCCAGCATGTGCCTTCATCTTCCCTTGTGTAAACCTGGGGGTAATGAACTAAATCCCTGGGATGTTGCAAGGGTGAATTAAGTCTGTGATGCTCATTGGGATCTTTACATGGGGGCCTTCAGAAATGCAAAGGATTGTTACTTACAGCATTCTGTTCATCCTAATAGCAGGAGAAGTGTCCACAGCTGGTACAGGTACAACTTAGCATCTCCTTGGTGATAAATGAAGGAGAGAGAGAATTCTCAGTGCTCTCGGGAAATGTCCTGACTGTCTCTCTCCTCCACCTCTAGGACATTGCTCGCATCCTACAGCAGAAGGAACTGCAAGAAGAAAAGAAGAGTAAAAAGCACTACTCAGAACCCCAGGGACACGCCGCTCATGCGGACAGTTACTACCCAGAGAACGGAGGTAACCTTTCCTCTCTAGCGCAGGGATCACACACTCTGTAGTACCGGTGATCCTGAGCTAGACAGTTTGACCTCCTGCTGAGAGAGCTGGGATTTTGGGATAAGTTCATTTCTTCTGCTCTGCTTAACAACCCAGTGACCTCTGTTGGGGTTTTGTCATTGACTTATTGGGCCCTAGGCTAGAACCAGGCGATTAGGTAAAGCTCTCGTCCCCATTTTTATTTTAATGCTCCATTAAAATGCGTTGTAGGGTGGGGACGGTATGTGTGTAAAACCCGCTTGTGGTTAAAGATGATACGTGGCAGACAGTGTGTGTGTCTAATTTATTAACATGGAGTGTACTAACAAGGAAGCTTAAGGTAATTTAGACACTATGATTTTAAGGACAGTGTTTCCCTATTTGATTTGTGTGGTCATCTAAAATACCCACAGTGGTGTAAGTGTGTAATGAACTGGTCTATGGAGTGGCCTTTCAAACAGAATTCCTATCAGGTATGTATCCAGCATTAGAACCAGTATATTCAGCTGGTATGACTTACTGAAAAACAGGAGGGTCTCCAAAGAACATCTTCACCAAGATTATCACTCTGGTCTGTTAATCATGGAAAAAATGTAATCTGCAGGGCTGTTTTTCCTTGGGGACCTGCTTTTATGATCAAACGCAACCTCCCTCCAGGTCAGGAGAGAATCGGGGTGTTTAATTATTGAACAGCGTGAAAATTGCTCTGTTTACTGGTGGCGGTTCTTTCTGATGTTCTTCCTCCTGAAAATGTGTGTTGGGAAAGGATTTGCCATTTTTTGATTCAGGAATTGCATAATTGAAGAGCAGACATCTGATTTATGACCTTAAGATCTGTGTCCGAATATTAAATATTTCATCTGCCCTCATAAGCAAAATGTTTAACTAAAGTTCAGTCAGAAATAAGCTTTAGAATGGCCAGAAAGTTCATACCACAAACTGTGTAGCAGCAACTAGATGGAAACATCAGAATGATGAGATCTACCGTACACAGAATATTCTCCCAATGAAAGTGGTGACAGATCTCCTGCTGGAATCTTTTAGAATTCGACTTGGCAAGTCAGTGAGGGACATGCTGTAGGGGATTAATCTTGCTCTTGCTGGGGTGGGATGATTGGCTAGATTTCACAGCAGAAGTTAGAGATGGAAAAGATCTGATTCTCTGAACCTGTATGCTAAGAAGATACGTAGCACCATGCGTGATGCACCTGGAGAGCAAGATATCATAAGGGAGGCTGAAAAATGGCATGGTGACGTTTCACTCCCACCAGTTTCTTCCACCTGTCATGATCTACAGTCTAGAAACAGGATCCAACCATGGGAGGGGCAGGATTGAAGGTCCTTAATCAGCCAGTAGTAGTGACCTTTTTTCTCCTTGCATTTAGCAACTAGATAGTTAACCATAGTGGATTCTCTTGCTCTGGCACCTGTGAAGTACCTGAGCGCAAGGTGATAAGGACCCAGGGTTACTGGTTTGTATTATCCTCACTTGATGTGGGTTCTATCTGCAAAGTGTTGTGATATGGATCCAAGCTTCCCCCATATTCAGAGTGGGTGTGGATCGGAGATTCTAGTTCAGAACCATCCCTGCTTTTAAAAGGAAAAATAAATACAAAAGAAGAGACGTTCTGTGCCTTGGAAAATATTGTCCTATTCATCCTGTCTCTTTTTGTTTAATAAAGAGGCACCAACTCCAAGAGTGCTTATGTTGCCTCTGCAGTAGGGCACCACACTAACAGCAGTTTGGGTGGAAGCTGACAGTCCTGAGATTCACGGACACCAAATCTCCTGCTCAGGTTGTCTGGCATGGTGGAGTTACCCACTCAGGAACAATCCTTTCCCAACCGAGCTTCAGCATTTCATGCCATCCTTCCCTTTCTTCTCCCTTTCAGAGGTGGCTGGTTGGCTTGTTGTTGCTCTTTTCCTGAGCTGTGCAGACAAGATTAAACTAATCACAGGTGATGCTGGGTTGTAGGCATTTGTCAGTGTTGTGCAGAAACTGACTCCTGGCTTTTTGACTTTCCTTTCGTTTCTAGTCGCTGTTCAGTAAATCATTCTGATCATTTTATTTTAAACCGCTATCCATCATCTGCAGATAACACTTGCCATTTGAAATTGTCCAGGAAAACCTACCATTTAACAGACACTGCCATATTCATCCTTTCAGCTCTTGGTTGTTTTTTTGTTGTTTTCAAAAGTGTGTGTGTGTGCGCACACACCAACTCTTGCTGGTGGCCCCTCTCACGCTTTTTCCTGAAATACTTAATTTAGCTTTAGGAAAACCAAATAAATATGCACATATACACATCTAAATCATTGTAGTTTATATATTGCTCATTAGCACATCTGTTGTGAAAAGTGATATTAACAAACATGCAGCTGTCACTTTTCACAGCAGACTTAATCAGCCCTGGCAAGCCTGGCTTTGTATTTACCTGTGAGACACTGGTTACGTCTACACTGGAATAAAAGACCCAGGGCATGGCCATGGCTGGCCCAGCTGTGGTTTGGGCTGTGGGGCTAAAAATTGCTTTGTAGATATTCAGCACAGGTGGCCGGAGCCCAGGCTTCGGGTCCCAGAGCCAAGCCCGAATATCTACACAGCCATTTTACCACCCCACGGCCCAAGCCGTGGAAGCCCAAGTCAGCTGACCCGGGCCAGCCACAGGTGTTTCATTGCAGTGTAGACACACCCTCTGAGTACATTACATTTCCTAGACCTGAAGAAGAGCTCTGCTTAGCTTGTCTCTCTCACCAACAGAAGTTGGCCCATCAAAAGAGATTACCTCACCCACCTTGTCTCTCTTAGCTATTATTAAACTGTGTCCACAATGGAGAAGGAAAGTCCCTCACTGTTTCATTGTGCTGCAATTCTGCTTACAGTCATCTCAGCTTAGTGTGAATTCTCTTCATGGGTGTACTCTGAGTGCTTCACTGTACTGCTGCATGGAGCATTTCACTCTGCCCCATGATTTTTCTTAGAAACTAAATCGAACAAAAGATTGTGGGCAGGCACACGTCTAACTCCCCCACCATTAAACATTTGTATCTAGTTATCACTGTGAAAGCAAAACCAAACAGGATTTCCACCCACTTCGTGGAAAGCTCAGATGAAGGAAATCTGCTAAACGGCCAAGGGGAATGTTTTGGTTTTTTGGTTGTTTTTTTTGTTTTTTTTTTTTTTTTAACGACACTGCTGTCAGAAACCATTTTCTGAACTCAGTGTGTGAGTTTTGTCAAGTACCATCTGGCCCTTAAATTTCCACAGTGATACTTAGTCTAGACTTGAGTTCTCTAATGAGGGAACTAAACGGCCTCAGAGCTCCTTCTTTCTGATTCACCGAGGGAGCATTGTTTGCCTCGGTTTACTTTTCGAGCAGGGTGCTCAGATACCATGGTAATGGGTGAGCTTATAAAATTGGCCTGTCTCCAAGCTGCGTTAATTTCACAGCATGGAGCTTTTTTCCTCCCCTCAGGAAAATACATGGTGGGGGTCTTCCCGCCCCCCCCCCCCCCCCTTTACTGAAATCTTATGGCTAAAACTAGGGCTGGGCAAACAGGTTTTGAAAGACCTGAGACCCGATCTGAGCCTCTCGTCAGAACTGACACCAAAACATTTCAGGAGGCCTGAGTAAGTTTCTCCTCTTCTGCACCCTTCCTCCCCTCTCCATGAAGCTGCCCTTTGCGAACCTGGTTCTGGTTGGGTCCAGGAGCAATCAGAAGTGAGGAAACATGGTGAAATGGGCTGGCCCCATGCTCTTTGTGAGGCCAGGTGGCAGCGAGAGCCCCTGCCCCCCATCTCTCAAGTTACCCAGCCTTGTTTTTTCAGGCATTCAGGCTTTAGATAAGGATCCAGATGGCTGGGTGCTTAGCAAACCAAACCTGCAACACGTCAGTCCCTCGTCCACCATTTACGCCTCCGAGTTTAGCTGCTTAATTAGGTCCCCACTGTTGTGTTGTGTAACTCTCAGCTGCCCACCTGTACCTTAGGCTTCTGTTCTGACCCTGCATGTTTGTGCTGCCCAGCTTACCTGTTTCCATATGGAGCTGCCTTTTTTATTAATCTCGTGTCATGCTTGTGCCATCGCATGCTGCGTGAGCTCGCCCCTATTCGCTGGCATTAACTTGTGTGTCACTAACCTGCTTCGTTGTTTGTCCCATCCCTCATTGCTCAGACCACCTAAGAGGTAGCTCCAGGGAGCAGGTTTGTGAGTACTCAAGGCCCCGCAGAGCCCAGAGTGGTGACAGGCATGTGCGTGAGCGGAGAGAACCCCAAAGAGCCTCCCTGGCTCTGTCTGATAATGGCACTGAATGCTAGCACCCCGCCACCAAGGAGTCTCGGCACTCTCCTCCGCTGAGCAAGACCAGGGACGGCCACCAACGCAGCAGGGAGCGGCGGAAACCAGCCAGCCGGGAGAGGCCTCCAAGACCTCCCAGTCTTGACCTGGACAGGACAGCTGACTATGAACCCTGGGACCGCAGCAGCAGCTTGGAAAGGAAGCCACTGAGCCATGAGAAATCCAGACCTCCCAGCCTTGATCTGGACAGACTAGCTGAATATAAGGCCTGGGACCACAGCAGCAGCTGGGAGCAGCGGGAAAGGAAACCAGCTAGCCGGGAGAGGCCTCTGAGGCCTCCCAGCCTTGATCTGGCCACAGAGGTAGGACGTGCCGCCTGGGAGCAAAAAGAAAGAAGGCCATTGAGCAAGGAAAGGCCTCGGAGGCCTCCTGCTCTTAAACTGGACCTGGAGACTGACCAGGCAGCCTGGGAATACAGCAAAAGCCAGCAGCAAAGAGACAGGAAGCCATTGAGCAAGGAGAGAGCGAGGCAACCTCCCAGTCTTGATCTGGAGGCAGCTCAGGACCACAGCAGCAGCTGGTTATCAAACCTGGAAAACCACAAGTCCCACCGCCAAGACCGCCTGTCCCCCAGGGGGTCTTGTGAAGTGAGGCTTCGTGACACAGAGGAATTGCACAGGCAGGATGATAGGAGGGGTGAGGAGAGCGATTATGAAAGAGCAGGACACGGGCCAAGAACGTCTCCCTCCTCCCACGCTGAGAACTGGGAAAAGGACAGAGACTGCCATCGAGACCCAGGTAACCGAGAAAGGGGGTTGGGCAAAGGATGCAGGGTGTGAGCCTGATTTATCAGGTTGTCCTGGTTCTTCTCAAGGTCTCTGTCTAGAATGAGTCTGGGCCCATCTGTCTAGATGGCCAGTGTGTTTCCTAGGCTTGTGTTAGAAATGCCTATGGAAAGTTCCCAGGTCTCCACTGCTCCAGTGTGATAAAGAGTTCTGTGCCAACTCTGGGCACAATGGTGATCGGAGCTGCCCAAGTACCTTGAGAGACAGAAAATGGTCTTGACTCTTGTTCTCTGTACCAGGACGGCCCACTTCCTTAATAAGACCCTCCTTATTCATATCGAATTCTTTCTGGTATACTCTAGTGGGTGGGTGAAACGGAATTGCTATGAACTCGACTCCCACTGTCTGGTGGAAACAGCCTTATACTAATAACGATAATTACCTGCTCCGCGGTCTCCTGGTACCAGAACAAAAACAGTGGAGGCGGGGGCACAAACTCTAAGCTGAATGAGCCAGATTCTGCCCTCAGCCACACTTGCCATCCTATTCCGTTCACTGGGGTTGTAAATGAGGGAAGAATCGGCCCCCCCTCAAGTGAGGGGTGCACTCTCTCTTTGGGGACAGCTATTCAAAAGCGCTCAACGCCTAGCAGTTACCACTGTCCTCAGTGGCTACTGGCCACCTCCGTTAGGGGCTCTTGCTTTTGGAGTGGGAGCCACGGGGTCCGACGTTGTTGTGCAAGCTCTTAGCTTTTTGCCAAAGAGAGAGAATTTCTGTTTGTTTTTTCTAGAGAAGTGTTTCCTGGTTCCTTTTGTGGTGTGCTGCTCTACATGCATGTAGAGCACATAAATTAAGTGCACTTTAAAAATCCAAATGTGCCATTAGCATTTAAACATCTACTCTAACGCCTCTGATACCAGCGACGATGGTCTCGTTGCTGAAGAAAAAAGCCAGGAGTTTAGAGACTTGAGGTCTAGCTTCAGACTTAGTAGGCACTTGCACTAGGCACCTAACTGATCTGCACCACAGCTTCCCTCTCCGTAAGGTGGAGATGATCCACTGTATCTACCTTGCAGGGGGTTGTGAGTCTTGTGCAAAGCTCCTGCAGAAGTTTGTTTTTGGAAATGCAGTAAGGTGTGTGTGTGTGTGTGTGTGTGTGTGTATCAATAAGAGTCACAGTCATTCCTCTGGGAGACCATGGCAAAGCATCCCACTGGATGTATAGTGACTGCACAATGATTAAAATAGCCAAGCAATACAAGCAGCAGCTCATCTCCTCTTTCTGTGAGCCCAAATTATAGCTGGCACTTTGTGCCGGAGGTTCCTACTTCATGTGGGCAGGAGTAATACGGAAATTACTACTGTCTGGCTATATTCGGTCTGTTTAGCTTAACAAAGAAAAGGTTAAGGGGCAACTTGGTAACAGTCTGTAAGTACCGACATGGGGAACAAATATTTGATGAGCTCTTCAGTCCAGCAGAGAAAGGGCTAACATCATCCAATGGCTAGAAGTCAAAGCTAGACAAACTCAGACTGAAAATAAGGGGTACATTTTTAGCAGTCAGAGTAATTAACAGCTGAATTACTGAACAAGGGTCATGGCAGATTCTCCATCATTGACCATTTTTTAAATCAAGACTGGGTGTTTTTTTCTAAAAGCTCTGCTCTACGAATTATTGTGAGGCGGGTCTCTGATCGGTGTTATCGAGGAGATCAGACTAGATGATCACAGTGGCCCCTTCTGGCCTTGGAAGCCATGAAATAAACGTTTCTCTTTGTATTCTGAGGAGGGAGAAGACTGGCTAAGCGCTGGTCTGCTCTTAACAGTTAGATTAATCGGTCACCATTGCTCAGGGGTTTGTACAATTCACACCCCTGAGTGCTGTAACTACACTGACCTAACGCCTGGGGTATGTGTGGCTGGGTTAATGGAAGAATCCTTCCATTGACCTAGCTGCTGTCACCTGGAGAGGTGGATTACCTATGTGGAAGGAAAATCCCTTCCGTCCACGTAGGAAATGCCTGTAGGAAGAGCCTGCACTATGGTGGTAGGTAGAGATGATTAATTTTGGAGCAGACCATAATTGCTGAATTGAGGGTAGAGAGAGATGATCTCCGATGCAGAGAGAGGCACTCGCTGGATGATCCTGAGATCAGAGTATTGTAGCTGAGTGTCTGAAGATGCAGGCTAGATAGGGCTCTCATTGATTAAGTGCAGCATTCTTGTATTCGGTCCAAAAGGAATGAGGAGAGCCTCTGAGCTTCCTCTGACTCTCTCTCCAACTGCTGGTGCAAAGGGAATCTGGACTGGCTCTAAAAATGTCCCATTGTGGAAACCATCTAAAATAGGGGTGGTTTGACCCCACTTTCTGCGCAGAACACGAACTGAACCTTGTGTGAGCTTCAGAATTCTTTAATTATTCTCTCTCCAAAAGAAGGGCTGTCCTTGCTGCGTTTGTGAACCAATCAGGGGCAGTAATGGCCAGAAATCTCACGAGAACCTGCCCCAGGCTAGTTTTGCAGAGCCTAGCATTTCAGAGAGGCTTTTCCTACATCACTGTCTCCAGTAGTGGATCTCTGGACCTTCTGAGCAGAGCTCATTTGAGCTGCTGGGAAAGTAGCCTGTTGCAGTTGGGTGGGTGAGGGGTTGGGGGTGGTCCCATTCAGAGCTGCATGGGAGCTGAGGGATTTGATTTCCCTCCTGGTTTTGCAGGATTGAAGTCGAGGGGGACAAAAGAAGCTGTTTATGCGAAACCCCGAGTGGCCCGTAGGGACCTGGAGCTGTATGATGCAGAGATCGCTAGGAAACTGCAAGAGGAAGAGCTTCTGGTGAGCAGAGATGGCAACAATTAGCTAACGAGTGACTGGGGAATTAACCCCTTGGCCAGTGGCAGCTGCTGTTGAGAGCTAATGTGCAGCTGTCATGTAAGGGGCCAGACTTTTAAAGGTATTTAGGCGTGATGGGAGTTAGGTGTTTAAATACCTTTAAAAACCTGTCCCTAAATGCTTTGGGTCCTGTTCCATGCATTGGAACAGTGACCTCACGCAGTTTTCAGTAAATGCAACTTGACTTTGTATCATTTCTTTCACGCGCCCTCAGTCTTTCCCAGAGCACCAGGCAGAGTCTGTGAATGACCAAGGCAGACACACCTTAGGTGGCACAGGCAGGGCGGAGAGCCAAGGGGCAGGGCCGGTGCAACTATTTAGGCAACCTAGGCGGTCGCCTAGGGCTCTAGCATTTGGAGGGCGCCATTTTCTTCTGCAGCGACCGCAGTGGCCGGATCTTCGACCGCCCCGGTCGCCGCCGGCATTTAGGCAGAGGGAGCTGGGGCAGGGGAACGCGGGGAGGGCCACCTGCAGCAAGTAAGGGAGGGGGCAGGGCGGCATGCAGGGGAACTCCCTGCCCCAGCTCACCCCTGCCCTGCCTCCTTCCCGAGCACGCTGTGGCTGCTCCACTTCTCCCGCCTCCCAGGCTTGCAGGATCTCAGCTGATTGGCACTGCAAGCCTGGGAGGCGGGAGAAGTGAAGCAGCTATGGGGTGCTTGTGTTTGTGCACGGAGAAGGGGTGAGCTTGGTTGGGGGGGTGCCTCAGGGCGGAGGATGGGTTAGAGGTGCTCATCAAGGGTGACGCCTCAGGGTGTGATGGGGTATGGCGGAGACTGCACATGGGGGGCGCCGAGGGAGCATCGCTCGGTGGGGTGAGCTGCTGTTGGGGGGTGGGGGGGAAGGCTCAGGGCGGAGGGGGAGGGTGCAAGGTGGAAGTTTCGCCTAGGGTGCGAAACGTCCTTGCATCGGCCCTGCCAAGGGGTGATCAGCAACAGGGCTGAGGAGGTAGACACATGCGAGAAGGGCAGCATGGGAAGATGGAAGGTGCAGAGGAGGAGTCTCTCTCGCTGATGCTGGGAAAAGCTATGCAGGAGACTGGGATTGGACAGGACGGGGAGCAGGATGAGTTATGACTGGGTGGGGGACTAGAGCAAAACCTCTGGAGGATTTTAAAAACCAAGCTTGTTATTTTAACCTGGCTAGCGAGACAAACGCGGAGAGGGTTGACCTGCTTAGGGAGCAGAGAACTGTGTGATTCTACGGAGGCCCCGAGCAGCATGTTTTTGCTATTGTTCGATTGGCTCAATGTCTCAAAGGTCCTGCTTTTCTTTTTCTAGGCCAACCAGGTTGATAAGAGGGCAGCGCAAGTAGCCCAGGATGAGGTGAGCCCCTGTCCCTCTAAGAGTTTCATCATTTGAACCAAACGGCTGCGAATCGTGGTTCATGAGAAATGTCTGTCTGTGCCTCAGGTCTCCCCTTTGGCACTTCCCCCCTGTCCTCCATCCTTGCAGGGCTCTGTCTGCCTGTCACTTCTTTTCACTTTCTTGAGACTTCAGGGCAGTAAATTGCATTTCCTGATTGCAGCCCAGCCTTTTCTTCCATTGCCAGCTCCTGATGGTGGCCACATACAAGTGACTCTAGTAGCCCTGAGGGGGACGGTCAGAGAAGCCCCACCTTTGGGGAGAAGAAGGAGGGAATGAAGGGGGTGTCCTGATCCAGACTGGCCTGCCACCAAATCAGAAGCAAACAGCAATGGGCGATGCATACAGTGCATAATCTGCCCCGTCACTGCAGTGTCACCTCTTCTCTGGGCCAGGGCTTCGGGTGAAGTCCCGGCTCCCCTCGAAGTCTGTGGAACCTTTGCCATTGACATCAGTGGGGTCGGGATTTCACCCTTCACTTGTTGTTAACTTTGCCGACGCTTTGCACCTTGGCTTGCCCATAAAGCCGATGGAATCGAAGAGCAGGTTTGGCCATTTGGTCCAGCTTCCTGCTCGATCTGGCCATGGTGAGGTCAGCTAGTAAGATGTACAGTGAATTGCAAACCCAGGGGCTTTGCAGCTATCTCATTCTGCAGCCAGCCAGATGGGGGATCAAAGCGCCTGTGATGGCAAGTGGGGTAAAAGCACCATCCCTAGCTCCTCTGATAGCAGCGGTAATTGTAAAACGCAGTGGGAAAGCGTTCAATTCGCTTGAAATCAAAATAAAGCCAGAGCTCTCTTACATGGGGCTTGTATTTGTTCTGTTAGGAGATAGCTCGCCTGTTGATGGCAGAGGAAAAGAAGGCTTATAAGAAAACGAAGGACCGAGAGAAGTCCTCTCTGGAAAAGAAAAGGCAGGACCAGGACTGGAAGGTACGCTTGGCCTCAGAACACCCCTACAAAGCCAGTGGTTTTGTTCCCATTTTCCAGATGGGGTAGCTGAGGCATAGGTGAAGTGTGGTAGATAGAAGTGGTGTTAATCCAGAGTGCAGGAGGGGCTGTAGATGCTAGCACTTGGAGGGTTAAAACAGGAGAGTAACTAGAGTGGAAAATGTTAAAGGGCTTGATCCTAAAGGTGCTGAGCACCATGACCCGCTGCACCTGTTTAAGCCCTCACGTTGTGGGTTTTCGGCATCTCATCTTGGACCCAAGCCCCTGAAGATATTCTGCAGATCGTGTCTGAAACCTACAAATTTCCACTAGCATGTACAGCGGCAACAAAGCACTGCTGTCCGTGAATTAGTCCGTCCTCTCCTGCGGTGAACCTCCTGGAAGCTGGCAGTAGAGTGGAGTTATGTGGCTTTGTGCTCTGCCGATTGCATGCCCAACGTGGAGTTCAGCTGGGTCAGATTTGTGATTCGGTTTTGGGTGGGGAGATGCGGTAGCAGTGCCGGGCATCCAGCATGCACAGCCCTTTAAGAACAAACAGCTTAGGGTAGGTCTACGCTTCAGCACCTGAGCTGTAACATCTACACTGCTGCTTTTAGCGCAAGCCCGAGTCTAGACCCGGGCTCTGAGACTTGCTGCTTTGGGTCTGAAAGTGCAGCGTAGATGTTCCCTGCGTGCGTTTCAGAAGAGGCCATTTCAATGAACAGGAGGGGGATTTGCAGTTAGACTAGGCAGGAGAGGAATGACAACTGGTGAATTTCCAAGCTATCTGGCAAAAACTGATCTTTTGCTGAAGTCCAAGGGAAGTTCCCCCTTTGGTGCAAGTATTGAACAAGGTGTGTGTTGTGGCAGAGGTTCCCTCACTGGTCTGTGAACCACCAGCAGTTCGTGGAGAGGTAACTAGTTGCATGGTGCTGGCTTCTCTTTATTTCCAGCTGCCAAATTGCTTTCAAAGACAGTAGAAAAGTCATTAAGCACTTTTCCTAGTGTTGTTGTTTCTCCACCTATGCTTTGCTGTAGTTGCCACTGGGATGGGTAATATGACTCACGTGGAAGGGAGGTGGCCGTGAAATTGTTGCTGTATGAAAATGTGGCCTGCACTTTGAAAAGTCACAGGCATTTGACATCTCCTTCTGCAACTGTCAGTCCTGGCCACTGCCAGATACAGGAGGTTAGATGCAACATAGACCTGTTCCATTTTTAGCCATTCTGAGGGAAGAACAACTGCGTCTCCGTTCTAAAGAAACAGTCACATAACCAGGGGACTGAGCCCTCTTGTGAAGTACCTCTGCAGAGGGCAGGCTGGGAGGTAATAGGAAATAGTGTAGCTCCAGGTTCGGTAGAGACTAAAAATGGCGTAACGTGAGTCTTAGGTGAGTTTACCTCTGCCCACGTCTGCCACTGAGCTAGGTCAGCCTGTCAGCTGTCTGGCCAGATTTTCAGAGTTAGGCTTGCACTGTTGCAGACACTCATTTGCATATGCCTGACCCAATGTGCCTATGCAAATGACATGTATTTACACATGGAAACTGTCAGCTAGGTCTCTGGCCCACTGTGCACAATGGATCAGTGTGTGTCATACTCTGGCTTAATGCATATAGTTGTGTCCACTGCTAGTAACAGGCCCCAACAACGTAACAACCTGCCTTGTATTTACAGCAAAAGGAGCTTGGCTCAAGAAGCCGATGGTTCAGGTTTTGGAGTTCCCAGGTTTGCTCCCTGCTGAATGGGTGTATGTGGTCACGGCTTCTTTTGTGCTGTCACAGGTGCCTACTTTGGACAATCTGGCCCATGTTTTGTAAGGAAAGTATATGGCTCCCCAGTGACCTGCCTTCTTCTCTTCTCCTCTTCAGCGTGACACAAGTGAATCCGCGCGTGCAAGGTCAAGAGAGAGGCTTGAACCTCAGAGACTCAAGAGTGACAAACCTGCCCGGTGAGCTGCATGCCCACTCTGAAAAACTGGGCAAATCGGCCGAGGAAATAAAGGGTTGAATCTCCATGAGCAAATACTGGGAGATGACTGGAGGCAAGAGAGTGCAGGGGGCATGAACACTGAACAGGGATGGAAAGTGCAGGGGCCTGTGAGGTGCTCCTTGAGGTTTGGTGTTATGGGTCCATGGCATTTAGCCACTGAAGGGTCCCCATTCTACAATGGCAAAGATAGCTGAACTTGGGCAGCGGCACTTAGTGGGTTAAATATCTCCAGGAGTTTCAGCAGCTGCTTTTCAGTGTCTGAAATCAAATGGACACCACGGTTGTCTCTATGCAGCATTAATAAATGGAGACACATGCACTGCCCCCCCGCCCCCCTCACTCACAGACACACAGAAGTCAGACAGCTGCCTGAGTACGGGAATCCATTGCAACTGGGCGAATCTTACTGATTCGCCACATTGCGCTTGAGTGGTTGGGGGCCATATTACAACCTTCTCACGCCCTGATACAGCGTCTGTAAGGCGGGGCCAAACATTGGTATCGGACTTGGTGGGTTTAAGCCAAGTTACTGGGACAAGACTAATAAATCTTTTTTTTTTTTTTTTTTTTTTTTTTTTTTAATGAATAAAAGATAGAGCTGGTTAGGGGGAAAGAATCAATGCAAATACTAGAATTTCAGAACTGTTCTCACTTTGCAAGGTTCAAAATGTACCTGTTTTCACTACAGAATTTATCACTGTATGTTTTTTATCAGATTTCCCAATTGAAATGATTTGCTTACTGAAAACACATTAAAACCCTTATCCAATGAAAATTTTCAGGTAAATAAATGCAGCATATTTGGAGAACACTGAGAAATGTTTGTGAGAAAAGGTCTATTTTTAAGATGGCACAATTTTTCATTCAATAAATTTTGACCACATCTATTAAAAGAAGACTATTTAAAAGCCTTAAAGGCTGGAAATAATGCATAACTTAACAATTGGAGTAATAAACCATTGGAAACAAGTTACCAAGGGTTGTGGTGGATTCTCCATCACTGCCAATTTTTAACTCAGGACTGGATGCTTTTCTAAAAGCCCTGGGGCAGGTCTCTGGCTTGGACTATGCAGAAGCTCAGCCTGGATGTTCACAAGGGTCCTTTCTGGCCTTGAAATCTGTGAATAGAAGTTCAGCCTAGGAGAGCAAACGGCACAGACACCTTTGCTGCCAACATGCAGGATGTGCTGCAGGGGATTATTTTGGGTGCTTCATTGTTGTTGTAATTCTTTTCCTAACTTTGTTTCTTTTCTGTTCTTGGCAGGCCACCGCCGCCTCCAGTCACAGAACTGGACGACTTTTATCACAGTCGTGGTATTACAAGCCAGCCTAGCACCGTACGTCAGTTTTCTAAACCAGAGTCTTCTCCAAAAGGTAAGAAGAGCGGTGCATAACGGCTTCAGCGCTTCGTTCACATCGGTGACTCAGTTCAAATAATCAGCCTGAAAAACAGTACTTTCTGGTGGCTGCTGTGTGTGGATAGAGAGAGAGAATATCACATGACACCCTACAGACACATGATCCTGCTCCATAAACCATCTGTTCTTGAGTCCCTGCCCCAAAGAGCTTACGTCTAAGAGCTAAATGATGCCTCTTGAGAACACACAATAAAGAACAAGAATAGGAGGGTTTGACAGTTTCATTTTCATGCGTGACTAGCTCAAGGCACAGGATGAGTGGGAAAGGTGTGAAGGCAGCAAAGCAATGAGCTTCAGTTGACTCATCCTGCCACACAGAACAGTCCAACACGCTAGGAAACCTTCAAAGAGCTGTCTGGCTGGTAGATGACAAGGCTGAGGCTTTCCTGCAGGGCGCTAGACTTGCCGTGTGCATTGGCCTGTCTGGTTTTTCCATAGCCCTCCGCACTAGCGCATCTAAGCACGGTGCTTTCTGCAGTCGCTTCAGGCTGGGATCCCTTCGTTCTCCAGCTTCCACAGCTGGAGACGACGGGGTGGGGCTAGCTTATGTGGAAGGGAGGGGAGATGTTGGGAGCACTTTGTATAGGTTATTAGATGCTGAATCAGCCCCTAGTGCCAGTCTCACTGGTGGGCCATAGGGGGCCATTCACAGAATGTGAGCAATTGAAGGGTTTGTCTTTTCCGTGGATCTCTCCAGGTGTTTCCTGAACCTTTTACTGGCCCTAATAGTACACCTTCCCCACGTCCGATTTTTTTGTGAATGCACCTACACTCAGACATTTAAACCAGCCTCAGGGCTGCTAAGAACTAGAAGAAAGCTTTAGATTCGGTCGTCCTCACTGTGGCTCTATGGCAGTGGTTTTCAAATGTTTCTATTGCTGACCCCTTTCCCACAGCAAGCCTCTGAATGTGGAAACCCCGCCCCCCCCTTACAAATTAAAAGCAATTTTTTTTTTCATATTTAACACTATTATAAATGCTGGAGGTGAAGCGGGGCTTGGGGGTGGAGGCTGACAGCTTTCAAACCTCACGTTGTAATCTTGTGACCCCCCTGAGGAGTCATGGCTGCCCGAGTTTGAGAACTGCGCTGTGCTAACTCATTTTTCCCTTTTTGTTTTATAGGTTTCCATTACAAGCAGTAAAAAGCTAGACTTTGCATTGATACTGACTCTCTTCTGTAGCAAACATTACTGGAATTCCCAGGACAGCTTCTCATTTCCTTTACTCAACTCAAGTTCCATCCTCAGGACTTCTTCCTTTTTCAATGTCATGTCAATAAGTAGTGTCTGTTCATCCTGGTTTCCCAGTTGGTTGTGATTACTTTAATAGTGCAGTAAAATCTAGCTACGGTGTAGCTGGCCAGCTGTACCCAGCTAGCTGATCTGGCAACACCTTTACAGCCCTCGGAATCCCTTTTAGCTACAGCTGCATCTTTGACAATTAGTGGCTTGATCTTTTTTCAGAGAGAGAGACAGACAATTGGGGGGAAAAGTCCAAGATGTGAGGTGGATTATGGCAATGCAGAAATCAAGCAATAGGCTAGAGATTAACATGTGACTAAGATGACACACAGCTTTCTGTTGTAACCAGGAATGCACATCTTCCTGAGTGAGGAAACAGAGCTAAATCAACACAGAGCAACTGAGATTTTCCATGGTAGTTGGCATGAAGGTGAACCCATCTTCATACATCTACCAGCAGGCTGCTCGGACTTCGCACCCTTTGGAGAAAAAACTGTTCTGTCTACAAAGTCTCTGTTGTGCAGCCACTTCTTAGGAAACACCCTTTGGCTGACGCACATAACGTGCTTCTATGTCCGAGTCATAACCTCTTATTCAGAGGCCTAAAACGTCAGCTCTTGCTGTACATTTCGTATGCACTGTTTTAAAGAAGTTTTCAATTTCCTGGTGCAGCTGTCAGTGGTGGAGCTGAAGGGGAATATAAATCCATGGACCATAGGACCAAAAGGGACTATTATGATTATCTGGGGTGACTGTGCACGGCACGGGTCAGAGAACCTCACCCAGTAAAAAGGAGGACATGAGTATTCTTTCACCATTGAGCTCAATAACTTGTGGCTGAACCAGAGTGTATTTTCTAGAAGAGCACCCAGTCTCTGTTTAAGATGCCATGTGAGGATGACTTAATCACTTCCCAGAGTGCAGGAATCCTCTCTCAATCGAAGATACCCGCCTAGGTTCTCTCCTGTACTGATCCTTGTGTCCCTGCCCCCACCCCATGGGAGACAAGTATCTCCCGAGCTGCCTCCCAGTTCTTTCAACCTCAGCATTTTTGTCAGTGTCTGTGCAAATACATTTGAATTGCAAAGGTGACCATAGATATACAGTAAGTTCTTTAGCCTATCCAGCCAATAAGGGCCAAGTCAGTGGCAGTGCATTGATAAGCAGCCTGGGCAGGAAACCCCCTGAATGGCTGCTACTCCAGAGAGGCAGTAAACTGCACCGAGTCTGTCCTGGGTGCATCTCCTGGTTCCCTGACCTCCCAGGGTCCCGATGCTGCTGGGTGCACAGAAAGGTAGGGAACACAATGGCTCTCCAGAGCCTGCTTGCATGAAGTGATGGTGCACTGTGCTGGCACAAGGGAGTAAGGAATGCTTCTGCCCCCTCTGCTCCTTTGTAGCTGTCTGCAGGATGGGCCCCAATCTGGCCCCAAGGCCATGTCTTTCCTAGGGGGGGAAAAAAGTGTGTGTTCTTAACTCCAGCTAAGGTAAGTCCTAGCGAAGACAGGGCAGTTGGTAGCTGTCCAGGAGCTAGCAGGTCGAGTTAAAGGCTATGGAGCAGCCTAGTTTAGCCTGACCTTCTAACTCATGTGTAAACTACAAATTGCCTGGTCTTCATGAGAATTTTACCTCAGATTAGTTACCCTGTGTTATAACAATAGTCACCATGCAGCACCTTTCATCAGTAGATCTCAAAGCAGTTTACAAATCATTTTACAGATGGGGAAACTGAGGCAAATAGAGGCGAGGTGACTTGCCTAAGGTCACCTATCAACCTGTGGCTGAGCTGGAAGTAGAACCCAGTCTCCTGAGTCCCAGTCGAGTGCTCTATGTATCAGGCCACACTCCTTGTGTTCTGAATGAAAAGAAGGCTTAGGTGAGTTAGAAATAACTTGAGGGTTTTCTGCATTGCTGGTATCCCCTGCTGTTGAATGGACTCAGGCTGATGTCTCCAGACTGCACAGGAGCATGCCTGCTTTCCCCTTTGCCTCCCTCCAGGGGACTCGGAAGCTCTCTCTTCTTCTTCTCAGGAAAGTGCCTAGCCTGTGGCTAGATTTGACTGCCCTTGTCTCCTGCTCTTTCAGTTGCCCCACATCCGTCTCGTCAGAAGTGTTAACAGAGTTTTAAAGGAAACAATCCCAAGATGCATAGTGTATTTTTTATTTGACAATTTTGGCAAATGTGCTGGTGCCATTTGCAAGGTTTTTATGTTATAAATGTTTATTTTTATATTTCATGGAACAGTCAACGTTTTTACTGCCGAGAATGCCACTTCTTTTCTGTCTTTGCCTGCATTTCCCCAACCTGTATGTATTGTGAAATGGAACGGGGGCTGGAGGTGGTTTCTGTACTGACAGTTCTCGAATGGTCCAAGACCATGTCCTGCGCCTCGGGTCATCCAGGAGGTATAAAAAGTTGCCAAGTCAGAATATGGTTGCATTTTACAGTGGCTTTGTGCAAGTATAAGTGATGTCACAAGGTGGGGAGAATCCGACCCGTGGAGCTCAGCTACTATTGGGATTTGGCAGCTAATTATGATTTTCCCCTCCCGGGCCCCAACTGGAGGCTGCAATTTCCATCTTATCCCCATTAGGAAAGTCTTTTAAGGGCCTGCTCCTGCTCCTGTTTCTGGGCCTGATTCTGGAAAGCATCCCTATTCAAGAAGGGTGCTCAGGTCCCATTGAGTTCAATGGGATGTAACGTGCTTAGGTGGCAAAGCTCCTGTTGACTTGACTGAGAACTGGACCAGGCCCTAAGGACCCAGCCCTGCTCCTGCTGAAGTCAATAGGCATCTGTTGAGCAAGGATCAGGTCGTCAATAGGTGGAAGATCGAGGACCTGATTCAGCACAGGCCTAAGCAGCCATGAATGACTCTGCTGCTATCAGTTGAGTGGCTGTTGCTTTTGCCAGACATAACATTGGCCCTTAGAGCAAAAGCTCCGGCTGGTTGGTTGTTGTCAGTGATGATTCTAATAAGACCCAACCAGGGCTATGTGCTCTTTCCCTGATGGAAAGCCAGGGAACCGACCTTTCTGTTGCCCCTGTTTAAGTAGCTTGGCCTATTACCTTGCTCTAAATTAAAACGTATACAACAAAAGGCCAGAAAAACCTGCCAGTGTCATTCCCACCTCTGCTGCATTTCTGCCTGTGTGCTTTATGACCAGCAACAGAAAGTCCATGGCAGTTGCTTCCCGAGTCTCCTTAGCTGGCAGGTACACATCACTAATGCCGCCTGAAGCTTTGATGTGTGCAGCTCACTTCGTGCAACAAGAGCGGGAAGCAAACGGATTTTCCATACCTGGTCTTGGTTGATGTTCTCGCCACCATCTGGTCTTCCGTCCAAAGCAAAGCACAAGAGTTGTAGCGATCTTTGAGGAGCAAGATTAGACCAGCTGAGTGATCATGCCTTAATCCCAGGGTAGTCAACACCGTAGCCATTCTGATCAGAGTCAGCGTGCTATAAAATAAATGAGGCCTGCCATTTTAAGACATGTACTGTACAATGAGGAGAATGGAGGATGCCAATGGGAGACAGAGGCAGCAAGTTAACCTCATGGCTTTTAAAGGACTTTCTGGTTACTGTTGTGAAAAAAAATGTTTTTTAACTGGTAGGTTATTTTTTATTATTTGACTTCCCTCATGGGGAGGGAGGGTAGAATCTACAACAGCTGAAATGTGCTTAGCTCTACAAAGGGATCTTGTATGTACAGTATTTTTATATTGTTGCAAGGCAGGCCTTTTAAGATGGGAATTGAGACAATTCATCTTTAATACAGGAAAAAATGGATTGTTTTATAGTCAACTTTCGTGATTTTTATTTTGTGCCAAATCAGACCAGCTGTTCCAGCATAGGGTATTCACTCAACTTACCACACTGGATTGATGTATATACGTATGTGTTTTTTTTTATTCGAGATTTAATTTTTGATTAATATTAGCCTGTGTGCAAGCTAACTGTGGATTGCAGATTGATGATTTCTACAAGTGGGAATGTTTTGGAGGCAGTGCAGATACAATGCTTTTATTTTAAGGCTGCAGAATCCCCAGCCTACCTTGTGCTCTTGTAACCCAGCATGGCCAATCAGTAAAATCAAAAGTGGGCTTCTTGTGGAGCATATCCTCTCGGCATCTGCCGCCCTAAGCAGGTTCTCAGTGCTGGGAGCCTTGCAGAGCAAGAGTGGCTGTGCTGAGATACGACTGGGATGGGCACGATACTTATGCCTATGTGGAAGTGGGATCTGGGTTGTCCCACGGGCCTTGCCCCCTGGGAAGCTCGATCCAAGCAGAGTTGTTATGGAAGGGATCCTGCAGCACCAGGGAACAACATCTGAATTTGCATTTGCCCCATCATTTTCCAGATTCTGCAGTTGAATTTTGCCCATCTGCTAGTGCAGGGGACAGTTCTTGGCCCCTCGTCTCCCAAGTTCCAAAGCTCTGTTGACTTCCCCTCCTTTTGTTGGTTTGGGAGACATTTATGGGGCAGCACCGATTTATGATGGGAGGTTCAGCAGTGCAGCTTTGAGCTGTATATATCCTTCAATAGCTGCTTGCTTCTGTTGAGAAGATATTTTTAATCACTATCAATAGCAGTTGCACAGTTTATTTTTTAAGATGATGATGCTGTAACAAACTTTGTGGTTCTGATAATTTCACTATGCTGCATACAATGGCTGCAGCAGGCCTAGAACTCAGTACCTCCTGCGCTGAAAGCACAGGGTCCTCCCTCTTGAGCTGGACATGTCTCTCCATTGCCAATTAGCAGCACGGGGCCTATAATGAGACGCAGTTCAGACTCTAGCCAGCAAAGGGCAGTGGTGGAGACAAACACTGCCCCCTTAACTACAGTACTGTCTTTGTCCCAATAAACAGTTTCACTGTATCAGTATTCTCTGTAAGTAGATTCTGCTGTGTCTCCACCTGTGTTTATGCACTGCAATACAGCTAACCACCTCAGAGAAGTAACTAATGTAGCTCTTCAGGGTAAACGTTCAGCCTGGGGCAGGAGATATTAGCCAGAGAGTAAAATTAATTAGTCGAGTGGCTAACTCCCTCAGAGCTGCAGATGCACCCTGTGTTCCAACAGCTAACCCATAAATGTAAATTGTACACTGACAATAATCCATCTATGCAACTCTGTTATTTTTGACTGTTCGTCCTATGGTTTTATCAGGTTTAACATAGAACTTCTGAATGATATTTAACCAAAGTATCACCTTTGTGTGTCTAGCATGTTTTGCTTCTTTTTTCCTGAACTCATTGAATGTAAAGAGAATATCGCCTTGTCCTTCTTGTTCAATAAACCATAGTCCTGTTATCCATCTGTGTTCTTCTCCATGGATTCATAAGGCTATTGAACTTAATTAGTTTTCTTGATGTGAGTCAAAAGGCTTGCGAAGTACATTTTCCTTGTCTAGTGTCTGCTTTTTGTTGCTTCTATAAGAGCTGGAAGGTGTGAGATTTCACGTTCCAGTTCATTTCATCCTTGGCTTCTTTTGGTGCTTCGCTTATAATACCAATGATTACGTTCTTCCAACTTAACAGAAGTAGCAAAATATTGCTTTATTTTAATGCGATTGTATTGTGTCCAGAGAGATTGAGAAGGGGTAGGTAATGTCATGGAAGGAATCTGGTCTGTTTGGCTTATTGAGACTGTGATACTAGAAAAATAAAGCAGTGGATTTATTTGCAAGGGTTTTTTTAAGTGTGGTTTATAATTTGCAAATAGTCCATTTGAAACTTCCCAAGTCTACCTAATAAATAAGACTAAAATGGGATTAGGGAAGCAGAAAAGGGGAGGAAACCTGACAAATGCCATGCGATCAACCACCTTAGAGGCACCAACGACCACATTCCAAATGCGTGCAACTGAAACACACAATCAGACACGAAGCTGTTCCTGAGTCACAACTTGATTTGTAGCTGAACAAGCTAAAATAATGTGAGGTTCCTAAAGAAAGCATCAAGATTTGGAGTCCAAACTGCCCTAAGTTATAATTTGCCCACACACTGGTTTTAGACAAAACAAGTTTATTAACTACAAAAGATAGATTTTAAGTGATTATAAGGGATAGCAAAGCAAATGAAACAAACACGCAATCTAAGCTTAAAATACTAAAGAATCTGGTTACAAGTCGTAATTTCTCACCCTAAATGTTGTTTTAGGCAGATTGTAGAGATTATTGAAGGCCAGCTGTACTTGCCTGCAGCTTAAAACTTCAGATACTTCATTCACAGGCTAGACAACCTTCCAGGCTGGGCTCTGTCCTTCTCCCCTCCTTCAGTCTTTGTTTCTTAGATGTTTACAGCAGTTATCTTGGGTGGGGATTCAGTGAAGAACTAACCATGATTATGTCCCTCCTGTGCCTTAAATAGGGTTTACATATGGCAGGAAAACTGTTGTCTTCCAGTGTGATTCCCACCCCCAGTTAGTGGAAAAAAGTAATATCATGGAGTCCAGTATCAGGTGACTTGATCACCTGACCCTGCAGCCATACCTCCAAGGCTGTTTGCAGTGTCCCCAGGAAGGCTTTACTAGGAAGGATCCCCAATGAGAAATTAGCATCGTCTAAGACCTATTGTTCTTCCTAATGGCCCTTTCCAGCCAGCCATCTAGACTGATTGCATGCTGTCTAGTGCGTGTTCCCCAGGTGTAAACACATTTTTAATAGATACATAGGCAGTCTTCTGAACTTCAGATACAAAAACAATACATGCACACAAATATAATCATTCAGTAACTCATAACCTTTCCAGTGAGATCTGACCATGCCTTCTCATGCACAAAATACATCATAATTATGCCATACTCAGATCATAATTTTACTAATATGAATATGGGGTGTAATGCCACAGGATTATACATGGAAACCAAGGCAGAGAGGCCAGTTGGGCCTCCACAATTGCTACCACTTTTCCGTGGAAGGTGCTCGGATATTGTGATGCTCGTTTGCCCTAAAGATGTAAAAGTAGTGGGTGGGGGAGATATAGGTGGGCCAGACTGGGTGGATGAGACATCTTAAAATTGGCTTGTCCCACCAGCTCCAATCAGGCATTCTGCCACATGCTTTGTCTTGAGATCAGGCATGGGAAGCAGGAAGCTCTTTTGGGACATCATAAAGATAGAGTGGAAGGAAAACGGGAGAGAGATGGTAGCTGCCACTGGGGGATGCAGGGGCTACATTGGAAAGCAAATAAATAGCAGGAAATAACTCCCCAGTCCCTAGAACTATGTGTCGTTTTAGCATCCTTTCAGACCCATGTCTCCTATTGGCTTGGTAATAGGCTTCTAGTAGAAAATGTCCAGTTTTTCAAATTTCCATCTCGCCAAACACATTCTGTGCTTTAGAAGTCCTTCTCAGTTAGACCTGTGGCATGTCTCTCACTGTACGCACGTGTGCAGAATTCCCCAGCTGTATTTCCTACAGAACAAGATTCCACATCATACTGTCAGCATGAGGCAGCTACCAGCATGGCTGAGAGCTTTTTCTGCACAGAATATCAGCAGGTTGAGCCATCACTGAGATTCGTGGTCTGTTACCATTTAATTTTTAAATTCTCGGCCATTTTGACTTCACAAGTGCTGTGCCGTGCCATGCCATTTCATGGATGTATCTATGCTATGTCAAGAGTCCTAGATCTTTAGGATACCAGAAGTAACTCAACCGATCACTGTCCTGGCTTTGCAGCTAATTTGGATGCAGTGATTTAATTGGTTATATGAGGGAGACTGCACAGATGTTGGATTACTTGGCTAAATTGCTACAGTTCTTTAAAAATCCACACCACAACCGGTGCACACAATCACTGCAAATGCACAAAGCTCTTCCCTGCAGCACAAGCCTCTCAATTTGCTACCCACACAAATGTCCCAGGACAACCTATCTAGACACAAATCACCAGAACTGAAATAATGCCAAACAAGCATAGGCCCCACTGCAGCACACTCACCTCCTTTGCCACCTGCACAAATCAACACACATCTTCCAGGACTGTTACGGTGTCATTCTGAAGCCTAGAATATCTGCTGCATTGCAGTGAAGTGATGGAAGCAGCCAGTGATGAGCTGCCAAAATATTAACGACCAGTTCCCTTCTCCTCACCCCACGAGGGGGTTCCGCCCCACCCCCCTGGGACTCCTGCCCCATCCAACCTCCCACGTTCCTTGACATCCCACCCCCAGAACCCCTGCCCTATCCACCCCCCTTCCCTGTCCCCTAACTGCCCCCTGTCACCCCATTCAACCCCTCCTCTTATTCCTGATGGCCCCCCGGGACCCCTGACCCATCCAACCAGCCCTTCTCTCTGTCCTGACTGCCTCTCACTGCCCCATCCAACCCCTGGTCCTTCCTCCCTGCCCCCCTTACCGCGCTGCCCGGAGCTGCGCCGCCTGGCCAGAGTTGGGGCCAGGGCCGGAGACGCGTGGCGCCTAGAGCCCTCCTCGTGCCGCCTGCCCCAGCTCACCTGCAGGAAGCTGCTGCTTCCTTCTCAGCCCTCCCAGGCTTCCCGCGCTAACAGCTGATTGGCAGGGAGCCTTCAGAGGCAGAGGCAGAGCTGGAGCCAGGTGAGCTGGGGCCGGGGGCAGGGCAGGGAGCTGCTGGAGCTTTTGTTAAATTTAAAAGCCCTTTACAACCGGTTCTAAGCGTTTCAATTTAACAAACCGGTTCCCGCGAAACCAGTGGGAACCGGCTCCAGCTCAAACACTAAGGAAACAGCTACGGTTGTGGCTGAGAGCTCTTGGTTCAGAATATCCCCAGGTTCCAGACATCACCAAGGCTTTGTGAGAACCAAACGGGATGATGGAGTCCAAAGGTGGTGGGAATGTGACAGCTGCTCAGAAAAGATGGAGTCACAGTCTCTGTGAAAACAAAGAGGTGTCCTCTGTCTCCAGCCAGGGGTCAGATTGTGTAACCAATACTTTGGGGAAGCATGTCAAACCGCCTCATTGCTTGCTGCAGTGCGTGGAAACAGCACCACTGTTTTGGCCTTTGCACACACATGCCTTTATGAACTATTCTGCGGCCAGCACGGGCTTTCAGGCTCAATGCACTATGAGATCAGAGGAGAGAGATCCACATGAGAGGAAACACACAGCTGTAATAATAAATAATCTCGCCTGTTTGACCACACGCCCTTTGTGGACTCACTTAGTGGGTTGGATAGAATGATGTCAGAGAGCTGCTATTTACTTTTTTTTTTTTTTTTCATCACCTGTCTGAGAAATGTCTGCTCTTTCTCCTCCAAAGTGTGAAATTTCTCAGCCTTAAAAAAAGAAACAAATACTACTAGTGAGGGCTGAAAAGATTATTTGATTTTAGAACGGGATTTTTAAACTGTACCCGCATTTTGTGGGGGAAAAAATTCTTACTGGTTGAAATTTTCCAGGTTTTTTTTTTTTTTTGATGAAATGATTTGCAATAAAATTTTTGTGATGAAACTTTTTCATATTTTTTATTGAATGGAGCCTAAATGAAAATACTTCAGTGTTTTTGAGTTTTTTTTAAACTGAAAAAGTCTCTATGCAAATTGTTTTGTTGAGAAACTGGTAAAATCTGTGAAGTTTAGAATAAACTTAAAATTGTTTGTTATGTTCAAATTATCCCAGAAAAACAGTCTCATTTTCTCTATCAGCTCAATAACACTTCAGTATCCATTCTCTGCTCGGTAATACTTCCCTGCCTCTTAGCGTGCCTGTGAAGACTGAAATGCTAAAGTGAGAAATGAAGCTAACTAAAAAGGCAAGGGTAGGATGATCGCCCGTTTGAGAATTTTTCCTGCGTAGTTTGGGTTTAGTTTTGGTTTTTACTAAGGCCTGGCTTCCACCCAGTGAATGAACTGGTATCACTATGAGGTGTAGAATTGTGATTTTTAAAACAAATCTATATAGCTGGTACCCGTCCAACTCCTTATCTGGATGCAGCCATGCTGGTATAAAGATGCCATATGCCGGAATAGCTCAGTCCTACTCCTGTGCAGCTATAAGCTATACCAGCGTAAGCAGCTTTATACCTGTATAACTGCAGCCATGCTGAAGTGGTTGTAAAGTGGAGTATAAAGTGGTGCTTATTTTGTGCACTGACAAGGATAATAAAGATTGCCAGGGTTATATCTTCTTCTGCCACTAGAGGTCACTCCAATACACAGAGAGACCAAGTGCCAGAGATCACTTCCCCACCCTGTTTGAGGACAGGATGAGATAGGAAGTGAAAGCTTCCTACTGCTCTGAAATAATTAGAGATTAGAAGATGAGGTTTAAAAATTTAACCACAGCCCAAGCTTCATCATCTCCATGCCAAGCGATAATAGAAGCAGGAAGAAAACCCCCGCGGATCTGCAGTACCGTTGGATTCAGCTGGGCTTCTTGTTGAGGGAGACTGGGCCAATTGAATTGCTGGTGTCGCTCAGCTGATTTCAGTGGTGGTATACGAGGGCAGAATTTTTTTGGCATCTTGTCTGCAAACCAAGAAAAGAGTAGATGAAACCAGGGCTGGGCACGTGCTCAGTGTGAGCGGAGGGACTCTTAGATCATGGCTTCCTTCCAGCCAACCTCTGACTTTAACGGCAAGGCCAGGCCTGTATTGCTCGTAAAGTGACATGAAAAGCAAGTTCTCCTCTACCAACTACAAGCAGCTACTGAGACAGCGTCTGGTCAGCGTCTGAGCAGGACGGTCTCTCCCCAGGCCAGACAAGAGCTCAGCTAGGAAGGCCAGAGCAGCAGAAGGCGAGCATGTTGCATGCACTGTATCTGCTACATTCAGCAAGGGATGCTGCAGCTGCCAGAAGCCAGGTTTCTCTTAGTGGCGGCTGGAGGCAGGGCATCATCAGCGATGGTCTCCAGGTACGGACCACTGCAATTAGACTGAGCCCAAATCTCAATGCCTGGGTGGAGCTCAGCCAGACACATGTCTGTCCCTACCAGCCCCCCTTCTGAACCACCACGGCAGAAGACACCCGATGCAGATGGCAGCTGCTTGCTGGAGAAATTGGCTGAAAAGAGAGTTCGAGAGATCTGCAATACATCTCTACTCCTGCAGGGCACTCACCGAGGGATGCCAGGTGTCCTCCCGCTCACGTGACAGCCGTGCATTTGGCTGCCCTGCAACATATTCCTGCACAATCCTCATGCATTTAGCTGGCCTACAAGCAGAGCTGCCATTCCTCCCATGTCTGCTTGATAGATCCTGGTTTCAGGCAGCCTGTCTGACTCTCGTCTGGCTGCTCCTCTGTTCGATCTGAGGGGTGATGGCCACAGCAGTGGTAGCCAGAGGCTGAGGAGATATGGGAAGTAGGTGACCAGATGGCTACGGAGAACAGAAGCTGATGGAGCTCAGGAAAAGCCCCAGGCTCCCCCCAGGGAGCTGACTAGGCAGGCTCCCAAACCCCCGGCTGGAGAGAGAGAGACACCCTCACCCCAATCAGACCCCAACCTTCTTCCAGAAGAGACCCACTTACCCTACACAGTTCTAGCTAGGGGCCTGTCTGAGTGGCAGCTGCAGCTAGTGAGACTCTGAGCTTTACAAAGCAGCTGGGCCATCGGCATGAGAAGGAGAGCCGGGCTGCTGACAAGGGAGTGCTGGCAGCGTGAGGGAGGCGAGGAATGAAGACTGTTGCATTGCTTTGTGAAAGAAAGTGGTCAGCAGTTTGTATTGGATGTGGACCTCATCCATGAAGGTTGCCAATGGATGTGTTCTACCTGCACCAGGTCTCCTGTACTTTTTCTCCCCAGCTGCTCAGATCCTTGCCCACCACGGTGCTTGGGAGACGTGTCTCTGGCTCTCACAATATCTGAAGACTCCTGCCTGATTTCTAGATCACAGAGAGATGCTGAATAGTTTTCCAGGGAGGGAAATGTTGACGTGTGTCCGTCGCTGGACCCATAGGTGGTGCATCACAAGGGCGGTTCCCCTCAAGGAAGGCACTTCAAGTACAGGAACCGGCTATGGGCTCAGTGGTGTACCAACCACAGAGAGCGCCACACAGTGTCTGCTCTACAGTAGCCAGGCAGTTCAGCGGCTACCCAGAAGATGGGGTAGCCTCAAAGGGACGCAGAGGGAGAATTTTGTTGTTGTTGACAAGCAGTTCTCGGTGGTGGGGGGACGTGCAGATCTTTCCAGGGAGGAGAACAGGCAGGTTCACTGTATGTGAGGCGCTCAAGTGAGGAACACAAGACCTGCACAATGCAAACTGCTTCCATCACAGCTCAGGTGTAAACACAGGGGGCAGCTGAAGTATGTCTTTAAAATTGTGCATTGGCTAAAGGAGTTCACAGGACCTGATTCTCTCTTGCCTTGCACCCTGCATAGCCCTTTACACACGAGTTAGGAGGCAGCAAGTGTTCTGAGCAGAGTTCTGATCTGGCAGCATCTAACTCCTGCTTAGCACAGAGGTCAGTGATAACCCAGGCTGGGGAGAATCGCGCAGTATGTTCTAGTTTGGGCTGGGGCCTGGCAAGGACCTTGCTTTTTCCTCTCCCAAGCCCAAGGGAGGGAGCCGTGTGAATAAAGGTAACTCGGTGAAATCTCCTTGCTGAGCTCGCACCAGCCGCAACAGCTGTTGGACCAGCCCTGTGGAAAGGGTCTGATGCACAGGAGTGCTGCCCAGGAACCAAGACTTTGCTCTTCGTGCCACGGGGGGCAGGGGTAGGGTAAAGTGTCTCTGGGGGAAGAGGGTGAATAATTACAGCACCTGGGGCACAGGGCAGAAGAGTGGCTGGTGGTGGTCTCTAGGAGGGAGGCAGGGACTGGGGGTCAGAGGGCAGCAATGTCCCGGGGGCTGAGCTGGACCCAGCAGACAGACAAAGGCAATAGCGATGCACCCGGCAAGCTAGAGGCCAGACTCTGAGGACGTTTACACCCCTAGAAGACTGGACTAACTCCACTGGCGTCAGTTGAATTGCTCTACAATGCGGTGCAGAATCCAGCTCGATGCATTCAAGAGGAACAGGCGCAAAAGCAGCAGATGAAAGGTGACCTGTCCTTGTGCAGCTCCATGCAACATCTGCTTGGCTTTTAAATGATGGAGGCAGCAGCATTCAAATAGTTCCAGGTGAAAACGACACTGTTCCCATCGACATCACACAGAGAAATGAAGCAAATGTTTGCTTTGCTTTGGTTTGCCTCATAGAATCACAGAAGATCAGGGTGGAGGAGACGTCAGGAGGTCATCTAGTCCAAGGGTTCTCAACCTTTTTCTCTCTGAGGCCCCCTACAATATGCCATAAAAACTCAACACCCCTCTCCCTCCTATGTCACAACAACTGTGTTTTTCTGCGTATAAAAGCCAGAGTTGGTATTAGGAGGTAGTAAGCAGGGTAATTGCCTGAGGCCACAGGCTCCCCCGCAAAGCTACACTGCTTCGGCTTTGGCTTCAGCCCCAAGCGGTGGGTTTCTGCCCTGAGCCCCAGCGAGTCTAGTGCTGGCCCTGCTTGGTGCACCCCCTGAAACCTGTTCAGAGCTCCCTGTGGGCCCCAGACCCATGGTTCAGAACCACTGATCTAGTCCAACCCCCTGCTCAAAGCAGGACCAACCCCAACTTTAAATCATCCCAGCCAGGGCTTTGTCAAGCCTGACCTTGAAAACTTCTAAGGAAGGAGATTCCACCACCTCCCTAGGTAACCCATTCCAGTGCTTCACCACCCTCCTAGTGAAATAGTATTTCCTAATATCCAACCTAAACCTCCCCCACTGCAACTTGATACCATTAGTCCTTGTTCTGTTCATTACACTTAGATCAGTCACGCTAAGGTACTTTTTAAATTCAGTTTAGATCAATGGAGCTAGCTAGCTTAAGTCAGTTGAAAACCCAGTTTGGCAGCGGTGTAGATGCAGTGTTGGCCCCTTCAGCTGGATTTTAGCAGGGCAAGCGGGTGCATTAGGGGCTTTTTCTGAAGGGCTAGCCCAGCAAAGGGTTAAAAAGAAAGATGCTTTTTTGCTGTGCTCACCTCCTTTGCTCTTTGTAAACATTCTGGCAATTCGCTGCATTCCCAGACACTGCAAATACTCACAAGAAGTGAATTTCAAATTAAAAACCCCCCAAGTATTGACACCAGAAAGCTGAGTTGAAGAGTTACGCTCACCCAGTCAGGGAAGGGAATCCAATGTGACCTACCTATCCAGTCAAAACAGCTGGAACTCTGAATACTAGCAACAAAACTGTGCACAAACAAGCCACAGCACAGGAAGTTTTTGCAGAAATTTGTTAGGAAGCTGTTCATGAAGAGAGTAATAAACTCGTATTTTCAGTGGCCTCCAGCTTCAAAGGTCCAGAGCCTCAAAGTCGTTAGGTGTTTAATTTCCTGTCATTGAGGATCTGGGCCTAAGTTGCTAAGTCACTTTTGAAAAAAGGATTTAGGCTGCCAAGTTACTTAGGTGCTTTTGAAAACTTTGCCCTGAATCTGTTCAGTCGATTATTCACTACCTACCCTTCCACAGCACCTGTGTGCATGTGCATCACTGTATTTCACTCGCTGTGTCTGGCCTCCTGCAGTACGTCGTCATCTTTCTCACTAGAGGAGGAAATCATTCCACCAGCGACTGATTCAATCAGAAGCTTTTTCCAAACCTCTGATTTTGAGATTCAAGAAACACTCACCAGCACTGGCTGTCACTGACTCAAAACAAACCCTGTGAGATGGAAAAATCAACCCTTATCTTTCCTTCGAAAAGAGTTTTTGTTCTAGTGAAAGTTGCTAGATTGACAGCTAAAGTCCTCTGTCCACTGAACAAGAGTAATCTACACTAGATACTCTATCATAGAACCATAGACCTGGAAGGGACCTTGAGATGACATCTAGTCCAGTCCTCCACACTCATAGCAGGACTAAGTATTATCTAGCCCAGGGGTGGGCAAACTACAGCCTCCAGGCTGGATCTGGCCCACCAGCCATTTTAATCTGGCCCTTGAGTTCCCACAGGGGAGTGGGGTCTGAGGCTTGACCCTCTCCAGCACTCCAGCTGGGGCGCAGGGTTGGGGGATGCACCATGTGGCTCCTGGAAGCAGCAGCATGGCCCCCCTCTGGCTCCTACATGTAGGGGCAGCCAGTGGCCCCAAGCACCACCCCTGCAATTCCCATTGGCCAGGAATCACAGCCAATGGGAGCTGCAGGGGTGATGCCTTTGGACAGGGCAGTGCGCAGAGCTGCCTGGCCATGCCTCTGCGTAGGAGCTAAAGAGAGGGACATGCCACTGTTTCTAGGAGCTGCTTGAGGTAAGTGACACCTTGAGTCTGCCCCCCCGAGTCCCTTCCACACCACAACCCCTGCCCCAGCCTTGATCCCCCTCCCACTTTCTGAACCCCTCGATCCCAGCTCGGAGCACCCTCCTGCACCCCCAAACCCCTCATCCCCAGCCCCACCCCAGAGCCCACACCTCCAGCTGGAGCCCTCATCCCCCGCCACACCCCATCCCACCTGCCCCAGCCTTGATCCCCCTCCCACCCTCTGAACCCTCCAATCCCAGCCCAGAGTACCCTCCTACATCTCAAACTCTTCATCCTCAGTCCCACCCCAGAGTCCGCACCTCCAACCAGTGCTCTCAACCCTCCCCCCCCCGGCACCCCACTCCGCTTCCCCAGCCCGAAGCCCCCTCCTGTCATAAACAGATAGCTAAGGGTTAATGTTTCTTTCACCTGTAAAGGGTTAACAAAGGGAACCAAACACCTGACCAGAGGACCAATCAGGAAACCGGATTTTTAAAAGCTCAGGGGGGGAATGTTTGTGTGTGTGTCCCTTTGTGTGGGTCTTTGTCTGTCTCTCAGCT
>NC_133776.1:3249200-3262005 GCF_003597395.2 Chelonoidis abingdonii | reverse complement strand
ATATTTCATGTGCACATTAGGACTGAGTTTTGATTGCTGTAGTGATCATTGTTTGAATATCATACTTTTGTGCATATAAATTCTCAACCCTAACATTGCCTAAACCTCCCTTGCTGCAATTTAAGCCCATTGCTTCTTGTCTGATCCTCAGCAGTTAAGAAGAACAATTTTTCTCCCTCCTCCTTGTAACAACCTTTTATGTACTTGAAAACTGTTCTCATGTCCCCTCTCAGTCTTCTCTTCTCCAGACTAAACAAACGCAATTTTTTCAACCTTCCCTCATAGGTCATGTTTTCTGGACCTTTAATCATTTTTGTTGCTCTTCTCTGGACTTTCTCCAATTTGTCCACATCTTTTCTGAAATGTGGTGCCCAGAACCGGACACAATATTCCAGTTAAGGTCTAATCAGCGCAGAGCAGAGCGGAAGAATCATTTCTCGTGTCTTGCTTACAACACTCCTGCTAATACAGCCCAGAATGATGTTTGCTTTTTTTATAACAGTGTTGCACTGTTGACTCATATTTAGCTTGTGACCCACTATGACCCCCAGATCCCTTTCCGCAGGGCTCCTCCCTAGGCAGTCATTTCCCATTGTGTATGTGTGCAACTGATTGTTCCTTCCTAACTGGAGTACTTTGCATTTGTTCTTTATTGAATTTAATCCTATTTACTCAGACCATTTCTCCAGTTTGTCCAGATCATTTTGAATTTTAATCCTGTCCTCCAAAGTGCTTGCAACCCCTCCCAGCTTGGTATCATCCGCAAACTTTGTAAGTGTTTTCTGTATGCTATTACCTAAATCATTGATGAAGATCTTGAACAGAACCAGAGCCATCCCTGCGGGATCCCACTCGTTATACCCTTCCAGCATGACTGTGAACCACTGATAACTACCCGACCAGTTATGTACCCACCTTATAGTAGCTCCATCTAGGTTGCATTTCCCTAGTTTTTTATCATGGCTTCCACTAGTGGCTGGGATGCATAAGAGGATAACAACTACTATAGAATAGTTACTTCTTCAGCTTACGTGGGCACTATCTATGCTGTAGTGCGAAAGGTTGTGGGTTCAAACTCTGCTGACATTCCATACCAGGGTTTCTCTGCAGGCGGAGCTATGCTAGGCTTTCCTTCATAAACAGGCCTCCCACCGGGTCTGGTTGAACCCCTTGTAAAGGTGACAGCAAGGTAGCTCTGTCTGTGGTCCCTTCAGTTTTTAGGCTCTCTGCTGAGCTTGCCAAGGAAGAGATTCAGCAAGTGCCAAATGTGACGGTGCCCTCAATCCTGCAAGGTCTCAGCGAAGTGAGGGAACTGCACGTGCTTTGCTTTCCTGGAATGGGTCAGAGTTTATAACACCCTGTAGGGTTAAGCCCCATCTGGAAACTGGACTGAGACCACTGGCTCATTTTATGTAGGCCACTTAACACCTATCCGAGGGAAATGGCTTGTGGTCGCCTCCGGTAACTGTAATTGAACCAGTCACCTAAAGGCAGAAGGCTCTATATCCCATGTCTAAAATAATGTACTTAATTTCTACAGGCCCATGGCTGGAAACCAGCAACCATGACAATTCATCCTCTGGGGGTCCCAGGGAGCCCCATACTGGAATGTGATGGTGCGCGTCTATTTCCCATACAGGTTGTTGCTGTGGGTTTATAGGGGAGTGGGTGGGAACACATACATTTAGTTCTTAACACTTTTAATTCCTAAGGATTCTTGCCACCTTTCTTTCTAATGATACTGCACCAAAGACTGGTGCATGCGTTCTTCTCTTTATACTGTTACACACCAAAGAACTATGCTAAAAGAGCTTTCTGTAGGTGGCAAAGCCAAGCACTCAAAATTCAGGAAATACCAGAATTCAGATTGCCCATGCAACCTGAGTTCATTTCCCCTTGTGTGTATGCATCATGCTCCAGTCTTTAATTACATGATCCCATACTATTTTTCCCCAGGACGTCTGCATCATTCAGTGCACAGGTTGTGCGCTCTGGAGGAAGAATTAAGGTTGAAAGGGCTTGCTCAGAGCCTCTATGCTGGGACCCTGAGTAGAGATTTTGGGAACGCTGTTCCCCTGCTGTGTTGAAAATTATGAGTTTCCCATACCAGGTAAAACCTTGATGTGTGGTGACAATTAAATGTCATGTAAGGGAATCAATTCGTGTCCAAGAGACTCTGGCTATTTAATACACAAACACGGGCTAATGAACCAAACTAGCTCAAACCTGGGGTTGCAATTCCTGAAAACCCCAGGTTATCGTTCATCCAGCTCCCTAGCCCTCACACAGGCAGGAACTCAGCCTCCTTTCACTAAGAGCTTCCTGCTTTCTGAGTCCCACACTTTGGGTTTCCAGCTTATAAGAGCCCTTCCCAGCATGCTCTCCTGGCAGCTGGCCCTTTAAATCTGGGGGCATGGGCTGTCTCCAGCCCTAGGATGGCTGCTGGGTCTCTGATTACTGCAGGGTGCAACTCCCTCTCTCTCAGCTAGTATGTGAGTATTTTATTTCTTGTATGTTGCTCAGTTTTTCTTTTTTCCCTGGGGAGGTGACACATGCTTGTGGATGCCAAGAGCATCAGAACATCTCCTAGTCTGTTATTGCCTGTCATCAACGCCACAGTCATTAATGCAGAGCACCTGCCAGTGCTGCTGCAACCTTGGGAGGGGAGCAACCAAGGGCTTCTCTGGCTCATTTCGTTGCTGGGCTCTGGGGAGGCCTGCCCTGCTCTGCTCTGCTGCAGTCTCAGGCAATGTCCTGTCCTAGATATAATGTACCACTTACAGTCTGCAAACTTGGCAACTTTGCTCTCTGGGAATATTCCCAGGAGAACAATGTGCTGGTCCAAATGGTCACAGAAGAGGAACATCTGCTGGAGCGAAATAGGTTTGCAGTGGGAGAGGGTGCTCATGAGGAACTGTTTGCAGCTCTCATCTGGTTGGGTTTGTTACACATGAAGCAGTAAAACCAAATCATTGTATTGCAAGGTGTGCTCTGTTCCTTGTTTGACTCAGCCAGGGAATGGTATGGTCTTGTCACCACTGCTTGAGAGATGACGGATGCCCTGTTGTTCAAAAGCTCTAGAGAATATCCTGTAGGGAAAAGCTCTGTCCCAGGCTGTGGAGACAGATACGTTACTAGAGCAAGAGTATTTTAGCTGATGAGTGGGGAAGCAGGCTCAGGGCACGCCAAGCATGGAATGGGCAAACTTCCTGCCCCAAGCGGTCTCAGACAGAGAGCTGGTCGGTTCCAGCTGTTTTCTACACTAAGATGTCCACCACATTTGGCATTAACTGCTCACTATCATATTATTACTAACCTTTGTTATTGCTGTGTATGACTGTATCCGGAACTAGTTATACTGTCTGCTTTCTCTCAACTGGGTTTTGTGCCGGTGTGTTCAGGGAACTGAGCTACTTCAGCACCTAGAGAGAGAACTCAGTGTCACTCCAGATTCCTACCGAGACTATTAAGGTCTCTGTGCCCCTTCCATAGCCATTCTCATCCTTGCAGAGTGAATATAAAAGGCAGCAAAACTCTACCAAGGCCTTGTCTACATTTAAAAGATTTGCTGCTTTCACGGTGCTGGCTTAGTTAGAACAACAAAACTTTCCCAGTGTAGAGGCAGCTGTACTAGTTGCCATCGTTCACTCCGCTTTGAAGCAGAATAAGCGATACCAGTTTAAAGAATCTTCTACCAGTATAATGTGCCTACCCCAGGACTTCTCCCAGCACAGCTGTGTGGGTAAGAAACCACCCATTTACTGATATACTTATGGCAGTAAAACTTGTGAAATGTAGAGCAAGCCCGACACTGAATGGGAGTGGGAGGAGTTCACAGCCATGCTGCACGCCCCTCTGGCTACAGAAGGTGCAAGACTGTGGAGAATCCAGGATTATTATGCAACATGTTCATTATGGTAATGCCTGAAGGCCCATCAAGAATGGGCTACCCTGAGTAGCACCTGTTTCTGCCCATTGCTTCCTATTCAGAACTCTCATGGACCTACAGACATCAGGGAATGAACAGCTGCCGAATGGTGGGAGAGTGCCTGGCACAGCACCTTCGCCCTGGGTAAAACACTAGTCCATGAGAGATTTACCTGAGCTGGGGTAGCTGCAAGGTTGGATGCTAAGCCAAAACCATGGGGCTGGCTCTCCCCGTGTCTGTTACTTTGCATTGTTATTTATGAAGTAATTGCAAGTTCTCACATAGTCGCATTTCCCTCTCTCTGGGTATCCGGTGCAGTCAGTGGAGAATCAAGCTGCTGCCTCATTACACATACTTATTCTTTCTCTGCCTTCCACCTTTCCAGCAAGTTACAGGCCTAATGGGCCTGGTTTCCCCTGGCACCAGCTTCACACCCAGGCTCCTCCATTGACTTTCCTGAGTTACTCCTGAGAGCAGAGTTAGGGCCCAGTCCCTGCTCTCGACCTGCCAGTCCTGCAGCCTCGCTCAGCCATTCTGGAATGAGTCCCCTTGCTGAGCTTGCAGTCTGTGGAGAACAGGAAAAATCAGCTGGACAGGGACATGGCAATTTGCTTTAGTCTCTGGATAGTGCTGGAAACTTAAGCCCTCTAGCCACAGAATAGGTGCAGCAATAGAAACATCCTCCACAGCATTCTCTGCCAATATGCCTCTACCCTCACTTAGAACAACCTCTTGGCTACCGTGACCATTCAGTTCTTGGCCTCACAACTGACACTGACAGTTGTGAGGGTGGGTTTTATTGTGTGGATATTTACCCACCCGGAAATGGGCAGAGTCCACTAGACATATTGCATAGGGACCACCAGCCAGTCATCAGCTGGTAGTGTTTAGATTCCTCTGACCTGGGCCACATTCCGGTGGGCTGCCTCCAGTAGTCACTATGCAGTTCGGGGAGTGCAGCATGCAGTGTCTCAAACGAGCAGTTTGGCTCACACTCTAATGATTGGCTTGGTCCTTCGTAACCCGGTAAGAAAGCAGGTTTCCTGAGCAGGGGTGCACTTTGGATGTGTTTCGAGAGACATCAGGCACAGCAAGTTGTAGGTGATGCAGTGGACCACCCACTCCACCAAAAACAGTGACTGAAATTGGTTGATGTCATTCCAGGCACGGCTTCAGGTGAGGTGGATGCACAATCTCAGATCCCAGAGACAGAATCATGTTGTGTCTATCACACCAAGAGGCAGGGTCTGTATCTTGGCTCATCATTGCTGTTTCATCTCCAGACATTTTGGGTGCTGTGCAGCAAACACGCTACACCTGCAAAAGGAACAGTATGTTGAGAATACAAAGTGCTGTTCAAATCATGCTGGAAGTGTTGCAGCTAAGGGCTCCTGATGGATTCCTGCAGTGCACCACTGTCCTGCCTGGCTGGGAATGTGCTGCATGCCATGGTCGCTTGGAACCTCCCAGAGACAGCTGGGTAGAGAACGTGGCCACGCCTGCTCCAGATGCACACGCCGTTCCCGGATGAGCTGAGGGAGATGCTGTTAGCAGCATGGGGCTTAGCAGGGCACAGTTGAGCCGTTCTCATTGCACCCAGGAGAGGGCAGCGTGGCACATGCACTTTAACCAATTACCGCTATGATAATTAAGCAGCTGGGAAAAGGTCTGATCACCCTGGGGAGTGAAGTCCCCTGTGGATCCACAGAGCAGGTAAAGCATGACCGGTGATAGTGCAACCTTCCCCCTGCCCCGACCCGAGCATGCCTCACTCCTGACCTGGAGGGAGAGGAAGAGAATTCAGCCCCCACGTCCGCTCAACCCGGGGATCCATTCTCCCCTCCACATGTGAGCCCGGGGAGGAGCCTGCCTGGCTGAAACAGGCAGTGACAGGATCTTGCATTTCACCTGGCCCCATATCTGCTCTGGAGGGTCCCATAGCTCCTACAAGCCTGAAGTGGGTTGGCTGCCCCCTCCAGATGGGGTTTCCTTCCCGCACTGGGAGAATGGGCTCTGGGTGGGGATTTCAGAATCATCCCCACCTTGTTATCAAAGGGCCGCCTCTCTTTCCCCATATCCAGCGATTTGGCTTTGGTTTACACTGGTTATAGGGCAGACCCTGTGCTGGGATCAGCCAGTGGTTGCTTTGAGACTAAGTTCCACCCTTTCCCCCTTAATCCAGCCTGAAGTACGGACCATAACTGAGATCACTCCCTGCCCTCCAGCGGCTGAGCTTTGCAGATCACTATCTCAAACACTTCTGGTGAGCTACAGCCTACCTCTTACCCCTCCCTGGGCTACGTCCCATGGCAAAGCTACAACCTGCTGCTGTAGGGCGATGAGAAATGGGCAGCAGTGTCTAAAATGAGCCTTCCGCTAACTTTCTCCTGGGAACGACTCTCACTATTTTAAAGACAGACTGCAGCATTCTTGTTATTTATTGTTTACTTGCATTGCTGTAGTGCCTTGCCATCCCAGTCCCAGCTCAGGACCCTGTTGTGCTAGGCACTGGACAAACAGGACCGAAAAATGCTCATGGCTCCAAATTTTTAACCATTTAAGACAAGAGACAGTCGTGTGGGGAGCTGAGTTGGTCAGAGATCAAAGAGAACACACGTTTCTGAATTTCTACTGGAGCTGCATGTTTCTCTGCTTAACGGCTGGCAAGATCCAGGCATATGTAAGTGACTGTTACAGAGCTGAGGGGTCGGTGGGCTCTGCTCCTGTCTATGCACCGCGGGTGGAGGAGCAGGCTGCTGTGAGGATTCAGAATTACCCTGCTCTTTGTGAACTGCGGGGCTGCTGCGCACCAGAACTTCCAGTTCTCCTTCTTGCACGTGTATTTACCTGGTATGGATTATGTGGGCATCATATTACTGAAGGCTGCCTGCTGCTTAGAAGGTCAGAGGAGTGTCTCATTGAAATATTTATGTCCAGTGCCGTTACTTCACTGAGGCAGTGATCTAAAATGAATGAGCATTGAATTATGTCCTAAATGCACATAAAACATGCATCAACCTAATATGTCTCTCAGCACATGACACATTTGTGGTCTGTGTTAGCCTTAATTTTTCATGGACCCCACTGTGGCTTATAGCAGCCCAAACATATGTGCCTAAAGGGATTTCCTTGTAACAAAATTGGTTATGCATCAAATTACTACGTGTATTTCTTATGTGTAACTTGAGGTGCATGAGAACATAACTGGGGTCACATTTTCATCTCAGTGCGGGGAACTAAACACACTGCACAATACACCTTCCCAGCCCATGTGAGGTCTGCTTCCTTTCCATTTGACCATGTAAAATATGCATCATGTCTGTAAAATATACCAGAATAGGGTAAAGGGCTGCTCGTGTGGTTGAGGCTCTAAAGAGCTTAAAACCATTGGCATCCGTTTGGTGAAATACCTAATAGAAGAAATTTGACACCAGTCTACACTGCGCTGCTGCACCAGAGCGCTTCAGTCAACTAACTTTAATTGTTTGCTACTCTATAGTATGTGTGGTTACACGGGACAACCACTGGGCGGCGACATAAAGGCATAAACGTTGCAAAACCACCAAACTAGATTGGGCATATCAGACATTAATACCTTGATTTTCAAACACATTTTATAATCGTTCCAATTTTTTTTTCCAGCAGACCCTACACTCTTTCAGAGTGGATGAAATTCACCCGAGTGCAGGTCAGTACAAGGCCCATGCACTGCCTAAGTCCCATGTAAGTCCTACTTTGAGGACGTAAGAGAGACTCAGTGGTACACAGACATTATCAGTCTAGCCTGCTGCACAGGAATTTCACCCAGTGTGACTAAATGAGAGAGAACTTAATCGGTCCTTTGGTTTTGCCTGCCTTGCCACCCACGTTCTTCTGAGGCTGTAGCTACGGCCATTGACATTAGAAGAAAAGTTATTCAGTTGCAGGAAAAGTTTATTCTTCACTTTTTGTTAAAGGAAGAAGAAAGGAACATCCACCAAAAATATGATTTTTGTAAGAGCTTTTTCCTGAAACTGCAACACCACAATTCAGCTCAGAATCCATTCCAGCAGGACAAAAAAGAAATGGACTGTTCTTCAAGATGTTTAGAGTACAGAGGAAACCACAATATTCTGAGGATTTTCTTCTCAAAGCAATGACTGCAATGGTGTTTTAAGATACAAAGTAACCTCACTTAGTGAAACCCTCTGGTTGGACAATAACACACGCAGGGATTTCCTGTTTAAATGAGGAGTTTGGGGCCAGACTCTGTTAATCCAGAAGAACTCCAGGGAAGCCAGTGAAGTTACTCTGGAGTTGCACTGGGTAACTGAGATCAGTAGCTGCTGGCTCACAGACTTATCCCCTTACTTATCACTGTTTTTAAAAAGTCTCAGCATCTACTTGAACCTTGGGTGTCTATAGTGTGCCAGGCAGTAAGGAAAATCCATTCCATGCAAAGAGGAATTTATTAACCTAGTTTTACTGGATTATGTGGAAATCAGATGAGCATCAGTTGGGTTGACTGGAAGATAAATAGCTTATAGGGACTTTCCAGCTTTCCAGCTCAGGAGATTCCTTTAGCTTGCTGGAAACAGCACCAGCAGAGTGACAGGATGGTCCAGTGGTTCAGAGCCTAGGCTGGGGATTCAGATGTGCCAGGTTCAAGTGCCAGGTTCAAGTCCTAGCTGTGCCACAGACTTCCTGGGTGACCTTGTCTAAGTCACTTAGTGCACCTGCTTCTGCTTTCAAGCAACACACTAGGGACACTGATACTTGTCCTGTCAAGTGACTTCAGTGAGGCTTTGGCTTAATTAAGGGCATTTTGGATGTGACACAGTAAATACGCTGGATCCATTGGTACATGACATAAAAAGACACAGAGTTAGTAGCAAAAACTATGAACATAATACAGCAGGTGCGGCCCATTCAGAGGTCACCTACCCAGACAACACTTAACAGCACAGCACCATCATTTCTGACACAACTGAAATTTAGCTTCATGACAATAAATTAATCCTGAAGATTAATTGTCCCCAATAACATAGTTTTATTCCAAGTGGAAATACATAAAAACCCTTTGAGTTTAATGGGGCTGTCTCACAAAGAGAAAGCTGCTCCCTGCATCTGCCGGGTTTTCTCAGCTGTTTGCCATAGGGCCCTTGGGAGAAGACTCTGAGCTGAATTCGTCTCTACCAGGCATTTTCTGTGGGCCCCAAAGAGGAGTGGATGGTACTGCAGAACCAGCCGAGCCCTGGGAGTGCAGGTTTCACCCTCAGAAGAGCTCCTTGGGTTAATTGATCTAGTGGGAATAGACTGAGCCAATGTTTGTTTTCATCAGAGTGGATTGCATGAAGTGTGTTGTGTCCTGCTGGATGGGGCATAGCTCAGCTTTCTCCCTACCCGCAGCCTGTTGTGGAGTGTTGGTGTTATAGCTGCCATATTCCACCTCAGAGGTGGCTGCATATCAGTGGTGAGCAAAGTTATTTGTAAATTCATAACCCAACTGAGCTGAGATAGTTAGGTACTAGATAGTTAGCTAGATACTTTGTACAGTGTTTCAGAAGGATGTACAGTATTATTATCCCCATTTTCCACATGGGGAAACCGAGGCTCAGGGTGATTAAAATGACTTACCCAATGATGCAAGGGAGAGTTCAGAGAACAGAACGCGGGTGTCCTGATTTCTGCCCTGCTGTCTCCTTCACAGGCCCAAGCTCCCTTCCGATGCCCCTTCTTCTGTGGTATAGTCAGTCTTGGGCCCCTGCTCCATTGTCTCACTGGGTGTTCTTTTGAGACAGTCAGGGTTCAGAGGGGACGCCTGTCCCCATGCATGTGGGGCTCTGAGTGCCGCGCTTCCTAGGAACCTTTGTGCAACTAACGCCTGGGGACATATCAGATTTCAAGATGTTAATCTCCCTTTTTCCCCTTTGCTGCACTTCTGAGATCATGCGAAGGCAGCTAAATCCAGAGCCATCGAGTTCTGCCTTTAACATGGGTGTCGTCAGCCTGCAGTTCGGGTGCTTTGTTTGCTCTCTAACGTCCCTTCCTTTCCTTTGGAAACCGTTTCCCAGAACATGACCACCCTCTGCATGGCACACAGGCATGAGGAAGCCTTAGCCGCTGCCCGATTACTCTGGGCTTCTGCCTCTTTAGGGTTAGAGGGGGAAGCTCCTTTTGAATTCACTTGGTACTGATCAAACGTGGCAGCTATGGGGCTGGATTCTGGCCAGCGGCTGTATGGCTGTGCGAAGGGTAGAGGACACAGGAGGGGCGTGTCTGCTCATCCCTTTGGCCTGGGTGGGGCAGAATCCTGCAAGAGCTCAGTCCCCGCTCCCCCTGCCCCCCCGTAGCACTAGCTGCCCAGAAGGGGGCAGCAGACAGGAGAGCAGGGCCACGAGCGCCACCCTTTTGCGGCAGCCCACACTGCTGTCTAGACACTGCACCTCTCGGGTGGGAGAGGACGGCTCGGACGTGTGCGCCCCACACGTGGCGGACATCCTCCCAGGTGCTCCAGCCGCAGTGCAGGCCCAAACCTCCCTCCCTTGGCCCCAGTAGCTTGCAGGGGAACATCTCATCCATTATGGCCAAGTAAGAAATAGACTCCGAGAAGATTTGGCTCAGGCTGGTTTTGGTTCATCCCTTTTCCTAGCCTCCATTGGCACAATGTCTGCTCAGAGAATTATCTCTTCAGGCCAGGGACCGGGTCTTCCTACCTGCCTGTAAAGCGCCTGGTGCACCGTGGGGGCTATATTAATAATATCCAATAACAGTAACATTCCAGAGTCACAAAGGCGTTAAGGTTTGGAAAACGGATGTGTCAGAGCCCTGGTGTTTCTTCCTTCTAATATTTAATCTGACAAGACATTCAATATTTTAATTTTAACTTCATTAATTGAATTAAATGGAACCTGCTGGAGTCAGACATTTTACAAGCCCTAGCCCTGACCCCCAGGCTCTGTGCACACACACATACCAATTGCCTCATACATCCTAATCTTGCTTAACGCAGTGAAGCTGAAAATCCCATGGGGCCAGCTCATTAGATAGAAGGTTTTGCTTTAGTAAGCTGAGTCCACCAGAGCTATATGAGGCTTCCACAACCGGTACATTGCTTCCCAGGATCTCACATTCAGCACACAGGCTACCGGAGTTCAGACCTACCAGCATCTACTGATCCCATGGCTTTTCCTCTGAGGTCTGTAGCTGAACTTCTTTATGGCTAGAAGATGGAAGCTCACAAAGAGGCAGTTGCTGACGAGAGCTTTGCTGAGAAAGGCCTTCAGACTTCCAGAAGAAAAAGAGGCTTCTTCCCAAGATCGCAACAATAGCAGATGACTTTCATATTTTCTAGGGTTTTCTTCTGGTTTGTTTTGTGTTACTGATAACAGTGTAGCAAGAGCTCAGGAAAAACCGGTTTACTTCCTAGGGGAGGGAGGAGCAGGGAGAGAAGAGGACAGATTCAAGGGAACAAAGTCATACAGTCAGTTCTTTAGGTAAGTAAAGTCTTCCTTGAATGAACCATACAACAGCCTGGGTCCTGCAAATGGATCCGTGCAGGTGGTCATGGCACTAGTGCAGAGCCCCAGTAAGATGCAGAAGTTTGTTGTAATGGACTCAACTGAAGGATCCGGGCCAGTATGTGTGGAAAGCCCTCGCTCTCTTCACAGCAGGAGTGTAAAGTCATCAGGACTCCTCTGAGCTATGTGAATATCGGATTATTTGATTCATTGGCAATACTGAGAAAAAATTGTTTCTGGTTGACCTAAATAATTTTTTTTTAATTTTTCAGTGAATCAAAAAGTAAAAAAAAAACAAAAAAAAACCCCAGGGAGTTTGTTTATGTTGAACCCCAAATAACATGTATTATTTTGCTTTTGAGCTTTTAGAAAGATTTTAAATTTTTTAAAATAAAATGGAAGTACGTTTTGAAAGGAAAAGTCATTTTGAACTGAAAAATTGAAATATTTTGTTTTGAAAATTATGAAATGAAATGTTTTGATATTTTGATGATTCCCCTCTCCCCTCTGAAACAATTCAGTGAATTCTATAAAAAATTTGTGAAAGGGTTCAGTTGTCCCCCCCCAAAATGCACATGCAATATTGCACAGGCAAAATATGCAAAGTTATTTTTGTTAGAAACGTGCAGGATCTAGAGTGCCTACTTCTGTGCCCTTAGTATTCCTGAAGGGGTATCCGAAGGTAAGTCAGGCACCAGGCACCAATTGTCCTGGTGCCACAAAACCAACGTTACCCAAAGTCTTGATACGAACAGCTTTGTTGGTTACATCCCAGTCAGTGACATCATTCTAGGGGAACGTTATTAAGAAGGAGCTATTGAAACAACTCCAGGCGCAACTTATGCTCATGTGTGTCTTCTGCCTACTGGTTTGGTTTGGGGCATGAGTTGAGGACAGAGTTGGTGCTGGTATTAATGGAGTGTGATTAATAATCTACTCCTGACCATCTGGTTACATCAGTCAGCCGTTTTCAATACCACTGGCTGTAAGGCTTTGTTGACTCACCTGAGGATCTGGTGGGAGTAGATGGAGAAAGATGCCCTCATTGAGATTCCACAGGGGCTGTGTGCTCTCTCACAGGCCACGTCTACACTACGGGATAATATCGAATTAGCTAAAATCGGTTTTATAAAACTGATATTATAAATTCGATTTAATGCGGCTACACTAGGAACAGTAATTCGGCGTTGTGCGTCCATGTTCTGAGACTAACGTCGATTTCTGAAGCGTTGCATTGTGGGTAGCACTGCCGTAGCTATCCCATAGTTCCCGCAGTCTCCCCCGCCCCTTGGAATTCAGGGTTGAATCTTAATTGTCGCGGGGGGTTCTGGGTAAATGTCGTCAGTCATTCCTTCCTCCGGGAAAACATCAGCTGACA
>NC_133776.1:3190269-3245989 GCF_003597395.2 Chelonoidis abingdonii | reverse complement strand
CGGAGCATGGACGCACAACGCCGAATTACTGTTCCTAGTGTGGCCGCATTAAATCGAATTTATAATATCAGTTTTATAAAATCGATTTTAGCTAATTCAATATTATCCCGTAGTGTAGACGTGGCCTGGGTCTTCAAAGCCAGGCTGCAAATGTCTCAGGAAAGGCAATTTCCAGTCTCATTATTACTGTCGGTATTGCGGTTGTGCCTAGACACCCCCGCTAACCATGCTAGGCATGGTGAACACAAAAGATTGACGCTGTCCTGAAAAGCTTAAAGCTTTATCGTGGTGCATCAGCAAATCTATTGCTGTCTTAGTCAAAACGCACAGAGGCATCTGGGAATGAAAAATAATTCTTAAAACGAGTGAACAACCTTTTTCTAATTTCATAAAAGGTTCTGTCTTGGCTTGGGTTCTTGGTTCTTATTTTATCGGAGGCAGTCTGTTCGTCTTACCTCATTATTGGCTTTCCATCTGGATCCTCTAATGCATGTATATTTTAAAGGTTGTAGCATGTGTAATATTCAAGTGCCTCGGAAACTCTGAGAATGAGTCAGGAATGAGGAATGCGGTGAACCAGGAAGCCAGAGGCTGCAATAAAACGGCTCCATTGAGCAGGTGTTGCACGGCCCCAGGGCGACTTGAGCAAGAGCTGTTGTGACAAAAGGCTCACACTGAGATTTCCAGGTACTTGCAATTTCCCCAGAGGAGCCAATAAACTGTATTAAAGAGGAAGATATCTCCTGTCCCGTCCTCCAAGTCATTTGGAGCCCATCACAGACAGAATGTAGTAAATGGCTTGGAGCAAAATCCTACATCTAAACCTCTGGTGCCATATTCTCAATGGTGTAAATTCGTGGAATTCCATTGACTTCAACAGAGCAATGCTGATTGACACCGGCCGAGGAACACGGAAGCCATACCAGGTGACCTCTGCATCTTCTCAAACCTGCTAACCTTTCAGGTATGCTGTGAAATGCTTGCAAAGGCGCCCAGGGGGCCAAGGACTATATGAAGAAATGATCTGGCAAATAATTCTGAATAACAAATGTTTGTGAGAGAATCATGCTCCATCCATGGAGAATTCTCCAAGAGAAAGCAGTGGGATGAGTTCAATACATTATCTGTTGTGAAAATTAGCTCCGCTCTGGCTTGGGACATAACAGTTCCCTCCAAGACTGTGCCTGTGCTTCTGACCTTTGTGGCCTCTTTTCAAAGCCAAGCCAGCTATTGCCCTCTTAAAGCACCTGCAGACCTGAACAATACCCATCTCACATCAAACAATTTCCGATGAAGGGACCTGTCTGATACAAAGAGGCTGATCTCAGGGAATGGAAGCTATCACAGATCCCCAAGATCGGTGTTACATCCCAGCTTTTAAACAGCCCCGGGGAGGAGCCCCTTCAGTGTGTCAGACCCCCAAGCAGTCCCACATTTCTTTAATGGTAGACCATGAGACCCCAACGCCTCCAAGACTCAACCTCTAGGCTCCAGTCTTCCTGTTTCTAACCTCGAGCTCTGGCTGGTGAGTCCACCTGAGACAGACTCTTGGTCAGAGACTTTTTGTCCTCTTCAGGGATCAATGCACCTCGGCAAGTATTTGCAGGGACACCAGGCAGCCTTTCCATAGTGAGTAGGGTCTATTAGTCCAGGAGAACCCAGCGTCCACAGCCCTCAGGTTAGCGGAGAGGAGCAAAGGTTCAGACAGCTAGCCAGTGTCAGGCTCCACCCAGCCAAGCTGCTTATCCTACCCTCCTGTCACTTCTTGATCCATTGTCTTCCTTCTGCAGATTTATGCTGAGTTCACATGTTCCGCCTGCCTTTCTGGATCCGCCATGGATAGGGGCGGTTTACCAACCTATTTGTAGAACCCCCGACAGTTTTGTGACCAACATTTCCTGTCTCTGTCTCTGCCTCAAGAACCGCCTCTAAACCCTTTACACTCCATGAGCAGCAATGCAAAGCAAGAGGGAAACTGAAGCGCACACAGGAATGGTCAAAGTATTACAGAAAATCCCCACTTTGTCACATCGGCCAACCCAGAGGGTCAGAAAAGCTGTTCGGTTTAGCAATCTAAATGATCTGCATCATTTGGAGGGAATATAATTTCCAACGAAATGAACAGATAAAAGATTTCTATGGAGTTTGGTCCTGCTCTTAGAGCTGATGTGCCGTGTGCCTGATCTCTGTTACGATACCTACAGTGTCTTGCTGGGAATGTTACAGAGTGAGCAGTGAGCAGTCATTCATAACAATATCTTATGGAAGGCAAATCTGCGTGCGGTGCTCACTGTTATCTCGATTGGGAGTGTGGTCTGGTGGGGAAGAGCCTGACTGAAAGCCCATTGAAGTGACTGGGCTTTGGATCAGACCCTGGAGGAAAGGGTCTTGGGCACAGGACTCCTGGGTCCTATTCCTGCCTCTGGCTGCTGTGGGACCTTGGCTTGGCCTTTTGTAGATGCGCTTTGTCAGACTTTCCAGTTAAACTGCCCCAGCAAGCTGAGTTTCCTCGTTGGTGAATTTCTTTTGCGCTGAATTCTTGCCAGCCTGCCGATGCGCTCAGACTCCAAGGAGGAAGCGTATTTGAGAAATCCGGCAGAGTGAATTGTCATGTCTCACTTTCCCTATTGGGAACTACAGCGCTTTCACCTATGGTCCCTTACAGGTTCATGATAAGGCTTTAATTGGGCATGAAGTGGTTTGAGCTCTTTAATAGTAAGATGCTATTTAAGGTACCGATCTAGCCCATGTTTTGTCAGTGGTGATCACTATTAGCCATCTGATGCCAGGTAACAGAACAGGGATCCAGCTTTTATTCATGTTCAATAAAATCACACACTAACAGCCCAGACCAGCGGCCTGCCCTGTGCAAATTCCGAATGTACTGCTCGTGCTCGGTCCATTGAGCTGAAACCAGGGGAAGTAGTAACCATCACCACTGCTCCTCATCCCCACAGGCCACTGGCCAAGACTGGTTCACTCCAATTTGTTTGTTACACAAGGAAAAATATACCCTATATCTGTATTTATAGTGCCCGTTGGCGTGACATATTCAAAAGGCCTAAACTGATGGAGCGCCCGTCTCTAAATGAGCATTCTCTAATCAGCAAAGAGAACATTGCCCTCCATTGCGACTCTTTGGGTATCTCGGAGGGGGCAGGAAGACACTCAGCGGAAAGGTGCAGTTGTTTAGTAAATCATCGAGCAATCCTTTACGAAGTGGGATCCTGTCAAATGTATTGGGCACCTGGGGAACGTCAGATGAGATGTGCACCCCTTGCAGGCTGCAAACCAGCAGCGTTCAGGGGAGTTGCTTTGGGTGGGGTTGAGTTTTCTCTTCAGAAACTCTGGGCTTCAGAGTCAGCCACGTTCGGGGTGCAACTCGTATGCAGGCAAGTCGTGATCCCTGAGAGGACCCATGAAATCTGTTTGCAAACACAGTTGCCAGAGTTACATGCACAATCAGAGTAAATGCACATACAAGTGAGATGTGCCACGGTATTGCTTGCCTTTCTGAAAACCAGACCCTAGTGGAGTCGGATCGGGGCCCTGAAGACCGTGGCTCACTGCCTCACGACTGGTTCTCTCTTTCGCCAGGTGCAACAGCACTGCTGCCACCCAGCGTGCAGACGGACTGAAATACCATCCTAGCATCTATTAGCCTGCACTGGCCTGCCTGCTGTTGAGAGTAAATAGGGCCTCGGGCCCAGCCTAATTACAAAAGAATAAAATACCTTGTTTTGCTTTTACAGCAGATAGTAGCCACACAAACTGCAGACACGTTATTCTTAGGACTACATAGTCTTAAGCTGTAGCTGTCTGACCCACCTAATAACAATCATTATTATTATGAGCACTTTATGATTAACATTGCACTTTCAGGGCTGTGCAGTTCCCAGCTGGCACTCAGGGTCAGACAAATGCCCCCTGCCTGCCTCCAGTGTTTGGTTTTTGTGTATGTGGGGTCTGGAGCCCAGTCTGCACTGCACAGAACCTTAGCTGTCTCCATCAGGGAGCCCAGTTCTTGCCATCAGTCAGGGTTGCAGGTATTCCCCTCTGATGACATTGAAGATAAACCCTGGAAATAACACTGTATCCTCCATCCTTCACGGGTAGCAGCTGTTGCACTGGCTGCAGTGCGTGGAGTCTGCCACGTGGTGGCACTTAGCCATTAGTAGATTGTTTGCTTTACAGGTGAGCCACCCCAGAGAGCGATTTGTGTCAATTAACCCTAGTTCAAAGTCTGATGGAGTGGTGGAGATTTCTGTGCTTCGCTCCGTCCCATGCTCTTGCTGGGTGACCTGGAAAGTGCGTCTGACGTGATCACTGAACGTTTTAAACACTTGTCACCCACATTCCTGTAGCTTGGTTCGTATCAAGTGAGGAATGGGGTGTGGGTTCATTGTGCAGCAGCTTTCTCGCCAGTACATCTGCATCCTGTCATCCAGTCCTGGGGCATGAAAGGCGACGGTGGGACACATACAGCTGTGCAGCCAGATGTGTGTGTTGTCATCTCCTAGCTGACCAGGACAGTCTGTGGGCAGGGTGGTCCCGCCGGTGTAACTGTGTGTACGCTAGCAGAGTTAACACTGACCAAGCAGGTTCTGTTTTCCCTGGACAGACGCGGCTAGAAAGTTCCCTTGGCGCTTCACAGCAGTTATTCTTTATTTGCTCTGCCAGGAGCTTTCCAAACCCATGGGGTTTTAAAGGACTGGTATTAATAGAAGCGGAAGACTGGGTTGGGGAATGAATACAGCCCTGGCTAGATGGCAGAGGAGAATTCGTTAGGGCCTCTGAGTGCTGCTTGCCTGACCTGGGGCAAAGATTCCCTGCACCCTCGTTTAGCCTGATACCGCTCAGGAATACCCCCACCCACACCGCTGACTTGCCCCACAGTTGCCCTCCCTTCCCACCTCCCAAGGCCCCCATACAGCCTGTGCTGCTGCATCTCAGAGTCCCAGTGATGTCACGTGGGGGGAGGGGCTCAGGTGACTGAGAGTGGGGCGGGGGGAGTGACTGACAGCTCCTGGGACTGGTCCCTGTGGAAGGGGAGTGCTGGGATTGGAGACCGATGGTGTTTGGGGACCATCTGTGAGGATGGGTGATAATATCACCTAGCTCTTCTCATCAGCAGATCTCAGAGCACTTTACAAAGGATGTCCCCATTGTACAGATGGGGACACTATGTCTGAGAGAGGGGAGGTGACTTGCCAAGGTCACCCAGCAGGCCAGGGCACCGCTGAGAATAAAACTCAGGTCTCCCAAGTCCCAGTCCAGTGCTCTGTACCTGCTGCTATTTTACTTACCGTATTGTGAAATAACAACACATAGGCATTACAGGTGCATATGGTGCTCCTCAAAGTCAGAGGGTTTTAAGAATACCAATGAACCCCCCTGGAAGGTAAGGTTGTATCACTAGCTTCATTTTACAGATGAGAAAACTGAGGCTTGGCATAGCTAAGGCCCCTTGTCCATTAACTAATGCCTCTGTTTTTGGCTTCTTCACCTGAGATACGCGGGGCCTGAATTTTGAGGTGCTGAGCCCCCAATGCTAACGTGTATCAGAGCTTCAGGTGCTCACAGCTCTGACTATTGGGCCCTGGACACACAAACACTGAGTCGCCTACAACCTGTGGCTACATTAGGAATTTGGCCTCCTTGCCTGAGGCCCTGCAGTAAAGCTGAGGCCTAGATGGCATTAAAACACAAGGAATCCTTCCTCCCAGCCCAGGTGTGAGCCATAAGAGCGCGCTTCCTCTCGCAGCTAAGTTATCCATTACCTGTCGGGCCGAATTCTCAGGCGCTGAGTCAACTTTTGCTCAGTCTTAACTCAGTTAAACTGCCGTATAAAATTACTTAATACTTCGTGATTTAGCCCATTAAGAATGAATAGCAAGCTCGCAGCTGAGAAACCAGGTGTTCAAATAACCTGCACTTCATGTCTTATTACACCTAACCCTTTAGACACCACACGGATTGCCAAATGAGAAAGTGATTGATTAAAGACGAACAGCTCTGGGATAGACGAGCTCTCTTCGTTTGAACTCAGTAATAATAATAAGACAAAACTTAGGTGCACATATTTTTCAAAGCACTTTGCAAATATTAACTGATTAATCCTCACAATCCTCTCTACATATGCTTCAATTAACCAGCTCTCATTTGCTTAACTCATGCTAACTGTCTCATTAAATATAAATTAAATGTGTATTTAGGATCCTTAGCTGGAAGCATTACCAGGAATTTATACAAAGCATGAATGCAAAATATGTTAATGGCAGCTGGAGGCAGGAAAACTCAAATAGTGAGACATTTAGCAAAAATATGCTGCTGTGTTGATGTGCATTAAGCAGAGAGCTAGACAATTAGCTGCTTCTGTCAAATGCATACACTGTCCTGGCCTTGAGAAAATCAAAGTCAGGGTGTGATGTTGCCATGACAATGCTGGTATAACTGCTTCCTATAATATCTGCCTATAGACTTGGCACCATGTAGTTTAATTTTTCAGACCTATTGCAAGGTGACAGCCTAGAAGTTCATTACATTTCTGCCCGGTGGGTGGCATCTTGATATTAATTACATAGATGGGGAATGTCATGATAGATAAGATGGAGCTACCCATAACATGCACATCCAAGAGTCTTCCATTTCCTCAGTTCTCCATCACTGCCAGAAATATGTGTAGTAACTAACCTGGGTATCTCTTAGCAGATGATGATATTTCTCTGGTTACCTAGATGCTTGCTTTGGGATGAGCTGTAAAACTGAGACCTTCCCAACTTTAGGAGCATTAAAGACTGTCTGGCACTTTCCCCAAGAATAAGATGTTCATTGGACGTATTCCAGTGGAGTTCATTATATTCTGCCTAGCTCAAATTCTGTCTTTACTTTCAGTTAAGTGTTGTTTCTGTTCTTCATGTTGTGTCCTAAAAAGTGTAGTGCCATGTTGTTGTAAGCTGTTTAACAGCTGCTATGTGTCACCCTAGAGACAGCTGCAATTCAGCAAAGAGGGAAATGTTTCCCTGTGAATAGATTTGTAAGTCAGTGTATAAAGTGCTGAGAGCTCTCCCACATAAGTGTAAGTCTCATTCACGTTACAAAATTTGTAGATAGGCCAAAAATCCAATGGGGCTGGACACTGGGGGAGGTCTCGGTTGGATATTAGGAAACACTATTTCACTAGGAGGGCGGTGAAGCACTGGAATGGGTTACCTAGGGATGTGGTGGAATCTCCTTCCTTAGAGGTTTTTAAGGTCAGTCTCAACAAAGCCCTGGCTGGGATGATTTAGTTGGGGTTAGTCCTGCTTTGAGCAGGGAGTTGGACTAGACGACCTCCTGAAGTCTCTTCTAACCTTGATATTCTATGATTCTATGAACTTGGGATTTGGAGAGCTTGACCCAAACCTTTGCACTGCATACAATTTTTGAATTTTCTCAAAATAACTCGGCTTTTCTTTCCCCAGAAAAAAAGGTGACTCAGAAGTTCAGAATTTCCTAGCTGTTGTCACCATGCAGTCAGGTAGCGTTACACAGATTTAAATCCACACCCTGTTTTTATAATGGGATGGGTCCCCAAGCTTCCACCAAGAGTGAAAGCTGTTCCCTTTTCCATTGCATTTCCTGGCCTACCTGAAGGCAAATGAGTATCTGACCAACTGTATAAATGGCAATGTGGGATTCCATGTTTATTATGGTTCATTGGCTCCAGATCACATGTGCTCAGTTTATAAGTAAAATTATTATTTTTCTAACTACCAGCACTGCACACTGAACCTGGGAGTCAAGCTGGGTCCTTTCCTTCTCCTACATCATCCCCAGCAAGAAAGGTTCTGCAGACCAAATTCTGTTCTCAGAACACCTGTGCAACTCGATTGACTTCATGTTATGCCCTCTGTGCACATCCTCCCACCCACACCTGTGCAACCCCAACCATCTTCAGTAAGGGTCCAGGGTATATGTCGGTATCCATCTGTTTCTTGATGTAAATTGTAAGGTCTTTGAGGCAGGGACTGTCTTTCTGTTCTGTGCTGTCCAGTGCCAAGTGCTGAAGACAGTTATCTGTGTGAGAGTGAACGATTGTCTTGCGTAATGGCGTCTGTGTTTTCTAGGGCTTTCCCTGGCATACCGTAATATTTGTGTTTTTACCATTGATGATGTTATGCTGTCGACAGTGATTCTGGGGCCTTTTGCTGAGTTGAAAGTTACTTTAGAACCCAAGTACAGTGTAGGAGTAGATCAAATCGTTCCATGCAAGCTGTATTACTTTGCTTGTAACATTGAATACTTAACTGAACACTTAAGGAACTAGCTGAAGTAATCTTGGAGCTGGAAGCAATTAACGTTGAGAACTCATGGAGAATGAGTAAAGTCCCAGAGGACTGGAGAAGGGTGAGTACTGATCTCTAAAAAGGGGAACAAAAATGATCCAGGGACTTATAGGCCATTCAAACGAACTTCGATACCTGGAAAGATACTGGAACAAATTATCAAACAATCTGTTTGTAAGCACCTAGAGGATATTACAGTTATAAGGAGCCGCCGCACTGGTGAGGTGTCAGCTGGAATACCGCATCCAGATCTGGGTGCCATACTTAGGACAGAAGAATCCCATGCACCACTACAGACTAGGGATCGAGTGGCTAGGCAGCAGTTCTGCAGAAAAGGACCTGGGGATTACAGTGGACGAGAAGCTGGATATGAGTCAGCAGTGTGTCCTTGTTGCCAGGAAGGCCAATGGCATATTGGGCTGTATTAGTAGGAGCATTGCCACCATCGAGGGAAGTGATTATTCCCCTCTATTCAGCACTGGTGAGGCCACACCTGGAGTATTGCATCCAGTTTTGGTCCCCCCGCTACAGAAGGGAGGTGGACAAATTGGAGAGAGTCCAGTGGAGGGCAACGGAAATGATTAGGGGGCTGGGGCACATGACTTATGAGGAGAAGCTGAGGGAACCGGGCTTGTTTAGTCTGCAGAAGAGAAGAGTGAGGGGGGAGTTGATAGCAGCCTTCAACTACCTGAAAAGGGGTTCCAAAGAGGATGGATCTTGTCTGTTCTCAGTGGTTTCTGATGACAGAACAAGGAGTAATGGTCTCTAGTTGCAGTGGGGGAGGTTTAGGTTGGATATTAGGAAACACTATTTCACGAGGAGGGCGGTGAAGCACTGGAATGGGTTACCTAGGGAGGTGGTGGAATCTCCTTCCTTAGAGGTTTTTAAGGTCAGGCTTGACAAAGCCCTGGCTGGGCTGATTTAGTTGGGGATTGGCCCTGCTTTGAGCAGGGAGCTGGACTAGATGATCTCCTACGGTCCCTTCCAACCCTGATATTCTAAGAAAGATGTGGACAAATTGGTTAGAGTCCAGTGGACAGCTAAAGTATTATAAAAAGTTTAGAAACCCAGGCCTATGAGAAAAGGTTAAAAGCTGGCCTTATGCAGTCTTGAGAAAAGCAGACTGAGGGGGGACCTGAGAACAGTTTTCAAATATGTTAAGGGCTTTTCTAAAGAGGACAGTGATCAATTCTTCTCCATGCCCACTGCAGGTAGGACAAGAAGTAACTAGCTTATCTGCAACAAGGGAGATTTAGATTATACATTAGGAAAATATTTCTACCTATAAGGGTGGGCAAGCTCTGGAAGAGGCTCCCAAGGGAGGTTGTGGAATTCACATCACTGCAGGTTTTTGAGAACAGGTTGGACCAAAGCCCTGTCACAGATGGTCTAAAAGTACTTGGTTCCTACCTTAGAGCAGGGAGCTGGGCTCAATGATCTCTCAAGGTCCCTTCCAGCCTGATATTTTATGATTCTTGGTTTGCACAGGTGCAACTGACTGGAGCTCAGTATACAATGCTGTGGATGAGGCACAAGGAGGGTAGAATCCCACTCACTTTTCCTGGGCTGTCTGCAGTAGTAGAAAAATCGTTAGTCATTAATGTCAGCAGGGCTGACTCTGAACACGCAGTGTTGAGCCAGACAGTAAGGAGGTGCCATTCTGGCATAGTAACATTTCAGAGCACGTCTTGTTCAAAAGATCCCGAGATAGTAAACAGAATGGTACCAATTATTTTTTGTGGGAAATAATGAAAAAAGTATTTATATTTTCATCAAAATGTCCCACATTTCAATCAAAATCAAAAACATTTCTTAAAAAGCTTTTCAGTTAAAATATTGTTGCTGTTTTTCTTCAAAAAACTAGCAAGCGTAATCAAAATTGACATTTTTCCCCAAATTTTTTCTTTTTCAGTGAAAAGACACATTTTGTCCAAAGTCTGTTGAGAGAGAAAAAAGTCTGTGTGGCTCTAGTAACTGTTGGGTTCCCCCCGAGACCTCTTCTACTGAGATCCCCAAGAACTCAGTTCCACCCAGCTCTTGTTACTCGGGTTCCTTTAGTGGCATCCAGCAAAGCCACGCTGAATTGATCAGACTTAATCATAGAAGGCGGCTGCAGGGTACATTACAGATTCACATTACGTAGAAATCCTCTCCCATGCTCTGTCCTCCCACGGTCCATGTTCACCTATGCTTTATTTTTATATTTCCTGCTTATTCTGTCCATTGCCATCTTCTTCTTTGTGAATGGCAATGGGCAGCTGAAGGAGGAGAAGGGGACACAAATGTAGGGGAAGTTGCCTTGGGGGTTAATTTTCACTCTGAGCACTAGGAATGATTCATTTTGCTCCAGCTGGGAGTGTGCAGTTAAGGAAAAGAACTTGGTCAAAGAGCTGAATTGAAAGCTCCTAGGCAATGACACACAACACAAGCGTCAAATGCATCCCTGCTGACTCCTAGAAGATGTATGTTGTTTACAGATTATAAATCAATAGTGGCTTGTCCCCTTCTCCTATAATATTTCAAATGTATTCCTTGTGATTCATTGACTTACTATCAAATTAACTATATTAGACAGATTATTCAGTTCTCTTGGATAAAGCTGCCACAGTTTTATCTCTAGATTTCAACGTCTCTGTTTCCAGGCTATGGCTACGTATAGGGAGCCTGCAAAGGGAGTGCTCAGGCTCGTCACTATTGTTAACCTTTTCTGCGGTCCTTGTTAGGAACCATGGTGGAGGAATAGACTAGTGGTTCGAGGCCCAGACAGGTTCTCAGTTGCCCTAGGTGCTGTTCTCCACCCTGCCACCAGCTTACGGAGTGATCTTGAGGGAGCCATTTAGGGTGAAATTTGCCTTTGTGTGCAGTTGGCCAGTGTAAAAGCCCATGTAGATTTCACAGGAAGGTGTGATCATCTAGTGCAGGGACGGGCAAACTTTTTGGCCTGAGGGCCACATCGGGTTTCCAAAATTGTATGGAGGGCTGGTTAGGGTAGGTGCCTGCCCCCTATCCAACCTCCCCTGCTTCTCGCCTCTTGACCTCCCTGGGACTCCTGACTCATCCCCCCACACTGCTTCCTTTCCCCTGACCACCCCTACGTCCCCCACCCCTGACTCCCTGCCTGCCCCATCCAACCACTCCTTCTCCCTATCCCCTGACCTCCCTGGATCTTCTGCCACTGACTCCTTCTGCCTCACTGCCACAGCCAACCCCTCCTCTCCTTCCTGATTGCTCCCGCCTGGGACCCCTGCCCCATCCAACCCCCCTGTTCCCTGCCCTCTGACCGCCCCACCTCCATCCGCACCCCTTACCCCTGCCCTCACCCAGAGCACCAGGACAGGCAGCCGTGCTGCCTGGCTGGAGCCAGCCACGCCATGACGCAGCACAGAGCACCGAGTCAGACCCGGGCTCTGCAGCTGTGCTGCCACCCAGAGCATTGCACCAGTGGCGCAGTGAGCTGAGACTGCAGAGGAGGGGGAACAGCGGGGGAGGGACCGGGGGCGAGCCTCCCAGGCCAGGAGCTATGGGGCCGGGCAGCAGGGTCCTACGGGCAGGCCGTAGTTTGCCCGCCTCTGATCTATTGTGACCTCCTGTATAACACAGAGCAGAGAATTTTCCAAAATAATTCCTAGAGCAGAGCTCTTGATTTAAAAATTGCCAGTGATGGAGAATCCACCACACCCCTTGGTAAATTGTCCCAATTCTTAATTATCCTCTCTGTTAAAAATTTACACCTTATTTCCAATCTGAATTTGTCTAGCATCAACTTCCAGCCAATGAATCAAGTTAGACCTTTCTCTGCTAGACTGATGAGCCCATTATTAAATATTTGGTCCCCATGTAGATACTTATAGACTATGATCATGTCACCCCGTAACCTTCTCTTTTGTTAGACTCAAGGAGTTCAGTCTATTTAGCTTATCACTATAAATCAAGTTTTCTAATCCTTTAATAGTTCTCACGGCTCTTCTCTGAACCTTTTGAATTTATCAAAATCTTCCTTGAATAGTGGGCACCAGAACTGGACACAGGATTGCAACAGCAGTCGCACCAGTGCCAAATACAGAGGTAAAAAACCTCTCTACTCCTGCTCAAGATTCCCCTGTTTATGTATCCAATGATCACATTAACACTTTTGCCACAGTGTCGCAGTGATTACACGTGCATACACACACACACCTTTTTTCAGAGTCCCTGCTTCCAGTGATACAGTCCCCCATCCTGTACATCTGGCCTACATTCTTTGTTCCTAGATGTATCCATTTACATTTAGCCATATTAAAATGCATATTTGTTTGAGCCCAGATTACCATGTGATCCAGATCCCTCTAAAGTCAATGGATGTCGCAGGCCCTTGGTGCCACAGTTTGGTGTGGTGGGGCTGGGGAGAAGCAGAAAGTTGAAATCCTCCACAAGCATAAGTGACAGCATCATGATGTGTCTCCAGAGAAGACAGGGGGAGGGAGAAGCAGCCTCTAACTTTAAGGATTCATTTTCTTAGGCATACCAAAAATTCTCAGTTGCACGTGTTCTGAAAACTCTTCTGAGTTGGGAGGCAAAATATTTGCTAATAAGCTTAAGGTATGTACAGTAAATTATTCTTTCTAGGTGAAGGAGGAGATGCCTAGAGTTTTGACCTTTGCCCTGCAAGGAAGTTCTCTGGCTGACAGAATTTGTGGACAATTAATTAGATTATGGAGTTCATCATCTAGTAATACAGTGGCGGCATTTTAAAGACATCTCCTCAATACACAGTATTGTGGTAATGGGCTTATTCCTTTCTCGGGCATTAATGTCAGGCAATTTCACAGCATGGAGTGCTGCCAATATAATATACATTTGCAACAAGCAGCATTGTTCATGTATCAAATACATTCTTTAGTAAAACTGATGGCTGTCATATTTTACCATGGTTGAACCTTATTTTTACTCATTTAATGGGCTTGTCAGGCACTTCATTTACAAGGCATGTCCTATAAAATAAGTCCCATGCAGACTTGGATGTCATAAATGTGTTTTTAAATGGTTATATATGTAATTCCTTGTATCAGATTTAGTATTTCATCAGGTGGGTTGCCCTGCAGTCTTGTCAGAACAGTCACAAAATCATTATGAGTCAGATAATAAAGAGAAGCATGTCACTGTTTTCATAGAAGAGCTGTGCAATTGCACACCTAATATGCGTGCACAGTTTCTGTGGCTTTTCATGCAAATCAGGTATCCGTACACCCAGTTGTCAAGCGAAGGAGTATTTGCATGCATGAGTCATCTAACATGGTTATAAGAGGATTTGGTCTGGTCTATCTGCAAAAGTAAACTGTTCTGGAACATGGTCAAGACACTATCATCATGTTGTAACTGGTTCTCTGACACGTTTGTTGCTGTAGAGCCAGGCCCTCAGCTGGGGTACGTTGGTGCAGGCCATTGACTTCACAAGAGTATTTGCACCAGCTAAAAAATTGTCCTGTAGCGTAGACAAGATCTCAGAGGGAAAAGTGCCACCAACCCTCTTCTGAAAGAACCTGGGTTTTCTTTAGACATCTGCTATCCATGCAACCATCCACGGTGTACCTGGGTCGCCTTAAGGGAATACAGCTGGAAATAGCACGACTGTGGGACAGAACTAGCCTAATATCTGTGAGTCTCTGGTCTTGTATGTATGTGCAAGTGGCAAGCAGGGCTAGACAAATGAGCGCATGGTTGGGAAGAGATCAGAGTTCTGCCTCAATTTCCCCATCTGTAAAATGGAGATACTTTCCCCGCCTCAGAGGGTGGGCTGAGGATCAGTGAATGTGTGTAAACCACCGGGCACATAGGACTACGAGCTATTGTTTTAATAATCAATTATTGTGGACAGGGGCGGCTCCAGGCCCCAGCACGCCTGCGGGTGGTCCACCGGAGCTGCGGAACCAGAGGACCCACCGCAGGCACACCTGTGGGAGGTCCACCAGAGCCGCGGGACCTGCGAGAGGCAGAGCGCCCCCCGCAGCATGACGCCATGCTTGGGGCGGCAAAATGTCTAGAGCCGTCCCTGATTGTGGAGAGGCCCATGATGAGGAGACAAAGAACTAGCCAGTGCTCTTTTAAAGACACGATCACTAAAGGTTGGAGAGGATGTCTGTGTAGCCAAGGCAGCATGGCTGAGAAAAGGCAGCTACAGTACAAAATCCAAGTCGTTGTTGTGACATAGGCTTTTCCAGGCCCAGTATGTCCCGGCAGGGCCGGCTCCAGGCAGCAGTGGAGCAAGCTGGTACTTAGGGTGGCCCATGGAAGGGGGCGGCATGTCTGGGTCTTTGGCAGCAATTCAGCGGCAGGTCCCTTGGTCCCCCTCAGAGGGAAGGACTGGCCGCTGAATTGCCACTGAAGAATGAACTAGTGCGATAGAGCAGCCACCGAAGTGCCGCCGATCACAGCTTTAGCCTTTTTTTTTTTCTCTTCGCTGCTTGGGGTGGCAAAAAAGCTGGAGCTGACTCCAGTGTATAGGACAAATTTCCCAAAATGGTGACTGAGAAGGTACCTGTGCCATGGGCAGGGGCTGCTCCAGGCCCCAGCACGCCAAGCGGCTTGCCTGCAGAGGGTCCACTGGTCCCCTGGCTTCGGCGGACCTCCCACAGGCGGTCCGCCGAAGCCACAAGACCAGCGGACCCTCCACAGGCAAGCCACCGAAAGCAGCCTGCCTGCCATGCTTGGGGCGACAAAATGCCTAGAGCCGCCCCGGCCATGGGGCTACAACCGCAAGGCCGGCTGATTCCCAGACCAGTCTCCACACAAGGAGACCCCCTAGGGGCTTTGTCTCCCTTCAGTAGCTTATGCACTTACCAGGCTAATGAGTCTCCTGCAGCTGGTGGTGAAGGGATCTCATCCTTCGGCTCAAGATGGAGTAGTTCCTACTGTCACTCGGCAGGCCCTGCTGTCAGCCCACATGGTGGCCATTACAAAAACACAGCAGAGGGTGCTCCTTGTTCAGTGGCCACACGAACATGTACAGGGGAGCCTGGGACTCATTGCCTGGGAATACCTGTTCCTAGAGCTCTGTGCTCAATGGCATTTCCTCTACAGGTGTGTTGGAATGACAACACCAGCGTTGATCCAGCCCTTCTACTCAGATTGTAAGTTCCCTGGGGCAGGGACCACCTCTTTGGTCTGTGTTTGTACAGCACACAGTGCCATGGGATCCTGCTCAATGGCTGGGGCTCCAAGGTGCTGCAGTCATGGCAATAAATAGCAAGATCAATATTATGCGTTCTAAAAAGACTTCTGGGGTTGCTGTTATGCTCAAGAAGTGCCTAATCTAAAGCCCATCAAAGTCAATGGAAAGATTCCTATTGGCTTGAGTGGGATTTGGATCAGGCCCTCAGCATGTATATATCTGTGTGCTTGGGTTAAAAAATAAATCCTCCCCTTGCCACAGCTGTATTTAGTAGGACAGGCCATTAATGACAACATCCGTGTTGATAGGAACTTAACCATATCAATGCATCCAGCAGCTTCATTGCTTCCTGCACTGCTATAATATTTGCATTATCAAAATTCTATATAATTGTCTTCTGGGGATATTGATTTTATTTTATTTTATTTGATAGTTTGTTTTCCTATTTGGCCAACAGTTGGAAAGTCTATTCCCACCCGGAGTCAGGCCCCTGCTTAGCCTGAGCTGTCTATCATCTGTACCTCACTTATCTCTCGAATGCAGTCCCTGGTGCAATGCAGTATTATTGTATGTTCCGTGTTCTCAAGGCTGAATTGCTGCACCACCACGGAGCCCAGCTCTTGTGCAAATGAGCAGACTTTCACTTTCAGTGCATGACAGCCCCTCTATTCCCCTCCCACCACCGCCACTTAGAACAGAATCCTCCCTCCGTGTGGAAAAGAAATAGAAGGATGGTGTCAAATCCATTCCCTTTCCCCTCTAGATTCTTCGGCTTTTCCTTGACAGAAGGTGGCAGGATTTTTCAGGACGCTCTCTTCATTTGGAAACATCAGCCTCTCCTGCAAATTAAAGGGTTCCATAAATCTCCCAGTGTGGGTTGTGCCCCTGGAATTTCAGCTCTGCAGGGTTTACATTTGAGGGTTTGCTGTGGCGTGCAGAAGCCAACAGTAAACGGATGCATCCAGCCCACCCTCAGCATGGGAAATGTTCTCAGACTTTACACTAATTACCTTGTGCATGTAGCTACTCACACTGCAAGTTGAAAACGTGTCGAGTTTCTGAGCAACCGCCAGGATAACTTTGTCCTGTGCAATGAGCCACACATTGGTTAACAGACATGGCCCATATACAGTTAGAAAACTATACAAGTACCTATGGACAGCAGAGCTTCCTAAAAAACTCTGGGGCAGACTGTATTCCCCCCCATTGCTGATGTGTCCCTGAACTGCCTGAAAAGCAGTGGCTGCCTCATAATTTTGAATGGCATCCTTCTCTTTTTCAGGCAGGAGTTAATGCTAATATGTGGAATGTCTATAACTCTGAGGTTACGATCTCAAAGCAATCCAGAAACGTTTAATGAGTTATACTCGTACAGACAGATAAATTGACTCAAAGACAGACCAAGACCTCAATCCAGCAAAGCACGTAAGCACATGTTTTTTAACGCATAATTGCTTCGCTGTTTTGGGGCTCAAGGTCACACACAGAACGAGTGACAAATCTGGGAACAGAAGCCAAGATTCCTGACTTCACATCCTCTAGGCTAAAATAGGGGGTCACTTGGGAGAGCATTATACCACTGGGAGAGCTGCAAGCAGACTGGAGGACAAATTAGAATTCAAAACAACCGTGGCAAATTGGAGAACAGGTCTGAAATCAAGAAGTTGAAGTTCAATAAAGACAAGTGCAAAGTACACCATTTAGGAAGGAAAAATCAAATGCACAACTCCAAAATGGGGAATAACTGGCCACGCAACAGCACTACTAGCAAGTGTCTGGGGGTTGTAGTGGATCACAAATTGAATATGAGTCAACAACGTGATGCAGTTGCAAAAGAGGCTAATATCATTCAGGGGAGTATTAACAGGAATGCCATTTGTAAGACACAGGAGGTAATTGTGCTGGCGTGCTGTGTTGAGTTTTGGGTGCTGCACTTTTGGAAAGATGTGGACAAATTGGAGAGAGTCCAGAGGAGAGCGACAAAAATGATCAAAGGTTTAGAAAACCTGACCTACCAGGAAAGGTTAAAAAAAATTATTCTTGAGAAAAGCAGACTGAGAGGGGAACCCGATAAGTCTTCAAATTTGTTAAGGGCTGAAGAAGTGAGGTTTTTTACCCACGAAAGCTTATGCACAAATAAATCTGTTAGTCTTTAAGGTGCCACCGGACTCCTAATTGTTCGCCATGTCCACTGAAGGTAGGACAAAAAGTAATTGGCTTAATCAGCAGCAAGTGAGATTTAGGTTAGATATTAGGAAAAACTAACTATAAGGACAGTTAATCTGGAACAGGCTTCCCAGAGAGGTTGTGGAATCTCCACCACTGGAGGTTTTAAAGAACAGGTTGGACAAACACCTGTCAGAGATGGTCTATGCAGTGTTGTAGCCATGTTGGTCCCAATATATTAGAGAGCCAAGGTGGGTCAGGTAATATCTTTTATTGGACCAACTTCTGTTGGTGAGAAAGGTACTCAGAGTGCCACAGCAAATTACAAAGTGGAGCAGATAGTTTAGCATAAGTAATTAGCACATATTCTAAGGGACCATTCAAGTGAAGTGGCCCGTTAACACCCCTGAATCACAGGACAAAAAGAGGGGGTTAGTAGGTTACAGATTGTTGTAATAAACCATAAATCTAGTGTCTCTGTTCAGTCCATGATTTGTAGTATGCAGCAGAGTCATTAATTTAAGCTCCTAGGCTTGTCTTTTGAAGGTTTTCTGCAGTTTTCTTTGAGGCTGAGGACTGTTAGGGAATGATCACTTTGGGAAAAGTGTTCAGCCATGGGTGATAGGGTGTTTTTCTCTTTTATCATTTTCCTCTGCAAGTTCATTCAAGAGAACAGTGATTGTCTGGTTTCACCCTTGTTATTGTTATTGGGGCATTTAGTGCACTTTTATTAAAACAAACAAAAGGAAGTATTTCTTCACACAACACACAGTCAACCTGTGGAACTCCTTGCCAGAGGATCTTGTGAAGGCCAAGTCTATAACAGGGTTAAAAAAAGAGCTAGATAAGTTCATGGAGGATAGGTCCATCAATGGCTATTAGCCAGTATGGGCAGGGATGGTGTCCCTAGCCTCTGTTTGCCAGAAGCTGGGAATGGGCGACAGGGGATGGATCACTTGGTAATTCCCTGTTCTGTTCATTCCCTCTGGGGTACCTGGCATTGGCCACTGTTGGAAGACAGGACACTGGGCTAGATGGACCTTTGGTCTGACCCAGTATGGCTGTTTTTATAATGCACGGCGCATGTTGTGATAGGCACATGTAGGACCCATGGATCTTGAAAGGTGTGTTGTGAGGGGTGTTGGTATGTTTGCAGGTTTTGTTTCTATAGTTCTGGTGGGGTCTGGCGCTGCTTAGGGATGATCTAGTCTACTTGTTCCTGGCTCAGCACAGAAGTCTGGACTTGAACTCTTGAGTTCCCTCCCAGCCCTACATTTCTGTGATTCTGTTTAGCGTGACCAGTTAAGGAAAGAATGATAAGCCCTCTTTCTGAACGTGCAGCATGTCCTGGTGTGTGTGCATGTGAATGTGTGCGTGTGCACACACAAAGGAGGTTTAAAACCTTTTCACTTTTCTGATCCCGGTGCTGCTGGCTGGGCACCCTGGTCAAGCTGCAGTAGCCTTGTGGCTGCTATGATTGATAATGCCTCAAACCCCAGACCTAAACTTTGCAGAATTTTGAATCGGGTTCTGACTTTGTGGTTTGGAAAATATTTAATTTCACAGCCAAACTATGTCATTGCCAAACTAGTGGATAGTCAACTTTTTCTGAGATGGCTAATAGGTGACATTGCACTGCTCTGATATTGAACTGAGGTTCTTGTCCAGGTTTCTATCTCTATTTTATGTCTCTCTTTTGCCTGTTTTAATCTTAGCTGACTTGTTCAGTCAGACAATTCCAGTGATTAGTCGTCCTTTTCCTCCTTTCGAATTTTTCCTTTGGCTTTTTTGGGGAGGCAGCAAGATGCTATAGAAAAAGAAAATTTCCCTATTTTTTAACATGCACTATTAAAAGAAGCAGACCAGTTGTATGGGACTGCAAGGAAGGCCTGGCTGTGAAAAACTATTTCATCTGTTTCCTTTGGGTGGGGAGCTCCTACCAATGGAGTCCTCTTACCATTTTTAGCATAGCCTTCATATGGCTTGCTATGCAATTGCCTTGCAATTCCTCCTAATTTCTCTTCTCCACCTTTTCTCTCCATATCCCGTGTACATATCACATGCTGGGAGATGCAGCTCCAGCTTTAAGCCTTTGGGAAAGAGGGAGTTCTCATGAAGGTAGGACAGAGGATATTCTGAGTTCCTAACATTCCAGTCCTCGACAGAGACAGTTAAAAACCTGTCAACTTCTGTCAAGCACTCCGCCGTTTGATGAAGTTTCTTTCTGCCTTTCTTGGACTTTCTGTTAGGTGGAAAATTAAAGTAATAAGACAGATAAAGAAAAATTCTTTTATGCTTATTCTGTCTGAACTCCTCATTCATTATGAAGGTGTGTCTCTCTCTGAGCTTGTCATGTCATTTGTGTTGCTAGGAGGAAATGGCAGGTGGGGGCATGGTGAGAAAATATATTTACAAAAATGATTAGGGGGCTGGGGCACATGACTTACGAGGAGAGGCTGAGGGCACTGGGCTTGTTTAGTCTTCAGAAGAGACAAGTGAGGGGGGATTTGATAGCAGCCTTCAACTACCTGAAGGGGAGTTCCAAAGAGGATGGAGCTCGGCTGTTCTCAGTGGTGGCAGATGACAGAATAAGGAGCAATGGTCTCAAGTGGCAGTGGGGGAGGTTTAGGTTGGATATTAGGAAACACTATTTCACAAGAAGGGTGGTGAAGCACTGGAATGGGTTACCTAGGGAGGTGGTGGAATCTCCTTCCTTAGAAGTTTCTAAGGCCCTGTTTGAGAAAGCCCTGGCTGGGCTGATTTAGTTGGGGTTGGTCCAGCTTTGAGCAGGAGGTTGGACTAAATGACCTCCTGAGGTCTCTTCCAACCCTGATATTCTATGATTCTTGTTATGTTTTTTAAATTAAAGCTTGCCTGTCAGAAACTGTCTCACTTTGCTTTGAACTTTCTGGAAGAATAGGCCTTTCTCTGTCTGGGGCTGTGGTTACTGCACTCGCCACATCATTCAGGGCAGTAGGTACTTGTACATGATACCAAGTTATATACTTCCTTTATAATGGACTTTCTTTAGTTTAGTGCGGGTGAGAGATTCTGGAGTGACAGCTCATCACACTCATGGTGACAGACATCACAGTCGCCATCCAATAACCAAGTTAAATGTTGCCTCCAAGTCTTCAAAACACAATAGCTCCATGAGATCTTAGCTAGTCAGGTGCAAGGACAGGGCACTGGACTGGCCGTGAGGATATATGGGCTACAGTCCCAGTTTCTGCTGCTTGGTCTTGGCCAAGTCACTTAGCATGCTGCGTGTCTGTGTTTCCCTTGGTCTGTCCTGTATTTAGGTTGTGAGCATCTCAGTTCAGGGACTGTTTCGCACTGTGGGTCTCTACAGCCCGCAGTCAATGGGGCTCTGAGCTGAGGCTTCTAGGTGCTACTGTAATACAAATAAATAATAATGACTCGAGGCCACCAGAGACCATGGAGATGGGGGGTCCAGTGTGAACGACAACAGCCTGCAGGACCAGGACCAGCATGGCCCCAGTTCTGCACTGACTTCCACGCAGGTGTAGGTGCCTGTCTGTGCAGATCTGACTGTAGGACTGGCTTCTAGATCATTCCAGCGAGCGTCCTCCCTCCTGGTCCATATCTGCAGTGAGGGCGCCTTGTCCACCTGCCCTGGGATGCTGAGCCACATCCCAGTCGTGCCAGCTGTTAAGAGCTTTCCCTTGTTGGCGCACTTCTCTGCCATACCTCCGGGCACTCTTCACTTCCCTCCCGCTATTCATTTAGTAATCGAGACATCTGGCACTCCGGCCCTGCCTGATCACAGGTTTAGAGAAGTGCGTTTTGGACAATGCTTGGTGTGAGGTGGCTGCGTCTCAGATTGAGAATACCTCCCTCAAGCACAGGCCTGGTCCCCACCCTGCCGAGCTCTCCCGATCTCTTCCCCAACCAACCAGCTTCTCCCCCCAACCTGGGAGGCCCACCAGGGAGGTTTCCCCAATTGTGTGTGGCTGCAGCTGCTGCCCGAGTGTTACTGTTGTTGCTCTCTCTTCAGTCCTCATGACAGATGGTGCTGCAAAATGTACCTTGTCCAGTGGTGTGCCATGTTCACCTGCGAGCGGAGGTAGGGGACGCAGAGAAGGACTAGGGGAGCAACACAACACTTTGTTTGCTTTATTGATCAATGCTTGCAGCACCTTGGAAAGATTGTTTTCCAGGCCTGCCCTTGGAAGGTGAGTTAGGAGGCATTGCTGGTTGCCAGCACCTGTTGTCAGACATCTCCCTGATTCCAAGTCAATCGATAGCTACGAGCTATGTGATACCGGCTGACTTTCTGGCAGGGTTACTGCAGCTGGTGCTTCCATCTTTCACACCTGTTCTCATTTGCCCCAGGGAGGTGCTGTTGACAGCTCAGTGGCACCACATAGTTAAGAGCCCCAACGTGTGGATAAGCAAACTTGACCACTTGCTGCTTTCACAGCAGGTCTCAGAAAGGAAAGAAAATACCTGGCTTCTTGTAATTGCCTGTATCACCCTGTAGCTTATTCCGGGTGCTGACCGGCAGAAGAATATTTTTCATGCAGGTGGCGGTAGGGAAGAGGCAAGATGAACTGTCCTTACTGAGGAAGGGGAAGGGAATCCACCTACGCTGGCTCCTGGGCCCCATGGCCCTCTTCTCCACCATCTCAGGGATTTCCCCAGCTGACCCCCGGTGCTGAGGTGAATCATACACACCTTAGCCCAGGCCTGCCAGCCACCCTCCGCTCGCCTACATTTCCATCACCTCTCCATTCATAGAGCCGAGGCAGAAGAGTGAGGCTGATACCACAGAGCGGGTTTCCCCCCCCGTTCTACGTAGTCAGGAGGACGCTTCCCACAAAGGGGGTCTCTCCAAGAGATGTTCTAGGAGACACGTTCTAGGAGGTGACTAGAGGCAGAGGAGGACAAACTGGGGAGCTAACCCTGCTGTCTTTGTGTGTCCTGCCTTGAATTCTAGGGGGAATCTGGGTGTGTACAGAATGGAGGCCCAGGCAAGCGGGAGAAATGCCAGGGAGGCAGAGGCAGAAGGTGGCTTTCTCGGCTTAGAAAGAGCTGTTCATCTGTGTGGGGTGGGTGGATTCTGAGTCTGATTTTCCTCTCCCCAACACCGGTGTAAATCGGCACAGCTACACTTGCCCGAAACGCAGAGTGAGGGAAGAATATGGCCGTTGTCTGAGCCTGAAAGGGGCTCCAGCCTCGAGGGTTTGGGTCCTCAGCTGCATTTACTTTTCAGCTGCCAAACCCCTTTTAGTAATCGCCCTCCCTCCCTTGGCGGAGCTCTGGGGTCACACTCCCAGGCATGTCTCTGAGGCAGAATGTCTGATAGATTTCCATGAGCAAGCCCATTCTCCTGTTCGTTTCACTATCTAATGGTTTCTGGCAGCTCGGCACCGGGGAAGGAGTTTGTGGGTTGACTTAATTTGCTAAAGGATTTCATCAGGGTACCTGCAAGAATGGTGCTGGGATTGCCGTTGTGTCATGCCAGCAGCTGCTCTGCCACAGCCCCAAAGATCTTAGAATGCAAAAGAAAAACGACAAACTCATTTACGTTCAGTTCCTTTGGGGAGGGGAAGGTGTGAACTGGAAAATAAATGCATTAAAAATAGGGGACTAAGTCCCCTCGTCACAGACACACAGAACCAGCTGCCTTGGATGGAAGAGAGAGAAACGTGTAGGCTATTGTAAAAGGACCTGCTGGCTGCTGCCAGTGAGTATTTCCATGTATTAAATAGGGCAAAACCAGGAACCTTTAAAAGCAATGGGTGAGCTTATGCACTGAGTTATCCTGGGCTGACCCATCATACACTGGTGCAGCTGGGAGCAGAGCTTAATGCTGTGGGCCCAGTTCTCCCTTTCCATGGGACACACCAACACACACGCACAGAGCACCACTCCAGGCCAAATACTGCCCTCCCTTTATACCCAGAGAACCCGGATGCTGGGTTTGCAAAACACAGCTACAGGCAGAACACAGGCCAGGAGGCCTGGCAGGGTATGAAGGCTGAACTGGCACCCTCTAGCGCCTTCTCTTTTATAGCTACACCATGAGCCCAGCTTGGCACCTCTCAGCCACCCAGGAGACTCTCCTGGATCTCAATGGGAGGGCACCTGGGCCACTGTTGGCAGGTGTAAGAGAGGAGAAAACAGCTACAGCAGGGAAGGTTGCTAAGACTCTGCCGCTTTGCTTGCAGTGACCAATTCCCAGTGGCCAGCAGCTGGCATTGGAAGATGAATGACTTTAGCTTGTGGGTTAAAGGATGTTATCAGTGTGGAGCAAAGTGGAGCCAGAAGGGAAGAACATCCAAAAGCCGGACAACAAAATTGAGTTTTCTAGCCTTGCTTAACTCTTTCCACTCCCTCTGTAGCAACAGCTGCTGTGTATTGAAAATGAGGCCTACCCCCATCTATTAGTTTGACCCTTATAATAGATGTTACCGCTGTTTACATATAATTTTACCAAGAGACGCTCAGCATCTGGGTTCCAGTGAAGTCCTGTTAATTCCCTATGAGCCTTAATGAAAAACTCAAGTGAGTCATCTGGTCATTTGTGACATAACAAGGAATGATTCCACCAGGATGGACACAGGTTCTCTGCCCTTTTCCATTGACTATCACAGCCCAGCTGTTCAATATGTAAAGTCAGTGGCATTGTTCTATACTTTCTGCTCTGAGTTTATGAGAGCCAGTCACTTCTCAAGCACCTGCCCGGCCGTGACAACTCTCGAATGGTGAAATGATGCAAGGCTGCCTCTGAGGCCAAGCCTGCTCACCTTGTTCATGCATGCAGTGCCTATGCAGGTGAGCAGTAAGTACCCCATTGACTTTAGTGCCACTCCTCAGGGGAATGAAGGCAACTGGTGTTGCCAAGGGTTACAGGATCACCTCTCTGGTTCAGCAATAATTAAAAAGTTGGGCTCTAGAGTTCAAACATTCCAAAATGTGCAGGTCCCAGGGAGCGAAGGCTCTGGACTCATCTCTGCTAGGAAGGGATGAATCGGAAGTGGTTTCCTTCTTGGAAGAGGCTAGAAATTAGTTTGAGTATCATGTTAATTCCACCACTTGCCAGCCCTCCCACACATGCCCATACTCCTGTTTCTCTGCTTGGTTAGCGTGGTTGCAGGAGACATAAATATCCTAACACTTAGCTTCAGACAATCTGAGAAACAGTGAACCATTTGTGCTAAAGGCAATAGTCTTCACAGAAACAGAGAATGCCGTGAAAGCTGACGAGCTGCTTAATTACATGCTCCGATGCACTGAAATTTAACAAGTCTCTAACCCTTCCTAGCAGTGAATGACATTGCTAGGGAGGATGGCAAAAGTGGTGAAGCAGAGCAGGGAGAGGTGAGACCTGCATGGCATGATCCCAGCAGCACATGACATGTGTGGGAGTGACTCAGACACCTCAAGGTTGACACATTGGAACAGGCAGCATGAACTGTGCCATTCCAGCGGCTTGTCTCAGCCAGCCAGACCCTACGCAAACTGTGTGCAGGCAAAGTTTTGGGTCCTCAGACCCAGCAAACTTTTGACGGGACAGAAGCAACCCCTTCCAGTCCCCCACCCAGTCCCACCACGAACCCCTATTTTATTCTGCTTGCTTTTCCTTTCTGTGAACTGTTGCTAAACTGGACCTTGGGGAGGGCTGGGGTGGGTTGGCAGCCACTATTAAGCTGCTTCCCCAAGCCTTGCAGGAGAACGAAGGGCAAATTCTGAGCCTCTACATTGGAAACGCGTCTGAGTGCAGAGTTTCTGCCAGAGTAACCAAGCTACTAGGATGCCCCAGTATTGGGAGGGGGGAGCTTGGCTGCAGCTTGGAGGCTGTTTCTTTGAGTGTGGCTCAATTTGCCTCACCAGCTGCCCTATAGAGGCTCTGAGCTATCAGAGATTCCCTCCTTCAGAGGGGACCTACCTGAGGTCCTGGCCACCTGCAGTCATGAACTATTTTATGTCTTTAATGTAGCTGCGGTTCAATTCATTCATTACTTAGAAAATTAGGCCCAATGGCGGAACCTGGCATCAGGAGCTGATGGGGAGCCTGGGGAGGGGCTTGAGGCTGATGTGCTCCATGGGGGAGGTGGGGAGACACATTCTGTACCAGCTGCAACCTGTGCATCATCTTCACATTCAACTTCAAATGCAATGAGTGACAGTAATGCAGCCCAGAGGTGACAGACGCAGTCACCGCTGCGGCCAGGTCCTGCTCCAGGAGGAAGGGACCAAGTTTCCTGGCAGGCTGGAGGTGAAAGAAAACACATTTGGAAACTGATGTTCCTGGGTCATCCAGGTTTGGTGAGGAGTCAAATGGGACCCTGAGGCTTTGCACCGCTCTGATGAATGGAGGCTGCGAGCTGCCAGAGGAGGGTGGAGACAACATCAAGGCATTGCCCCTTTCCAATCAGCGTCACTTCATCCTGAGCCGGCTGCTCTTTGTCCAAGCACTGATCTCTCGTGGGCATTCTGGCAGCACAGTCCTGGTGGGGGTTGCACCAGCTGAGAGTCGGCTGGGCAGCCGAGGGTTGGGACACTGCTGGAAGCTGTGCCCATGTTGGCTCATTCTATTTCCTGGTGCTCGGGATCCCTGCAGGACCCTGCAGGTGATGGCCTTGGAGAGGTGGGGCCGAGGCAGTTACCCACGATCTCTCTCTGAGCCACTGTTGTCTTGGGCCAGCCACTGCTGTTATCCAGGAACTTCCTACTGCTGAGGCTCTTGCTCTGAGGCATCTGGTGCAGCCACTGCCTGGGACAGGATACTAGTTAGTAGGACCCCTGCTTTGACCTGCTAGGGTCGTTCCGGTGCATTTCTACTTTATTTCATTGCAGGGAGACCATAAAAGCTTGGTATGTTAGAACAGCAGCAAACTCAAGGGCCAGGTCCCAGCAACAAATGATTGCTTGTGTGTTTGAGGTGCAATTCTGTGCATTCAGGCCTTAGCGGCTAAGTGTCTCAGTTTACCACTGTAAAAAGCAATCCTTGGAGGAAAGGAGCAGTGGAAGTCCAAAGAGAACTTGTTACTAAGAAGTATACATTTTGCCTAGAAAATTGAATCTTGTTGGGAAGATTATAATTATGAATTTGTATTCTGGTAGCTCCCAACATGCGCAAGGTATTGACCAGACATCAGCACCTACAGTCTTTGCCTCAAAGAGATTACGGCAACAACAGATCCTTTTGCAGAGGGCCAAGCTACTCTCTGCATTGGTTAATTTTCCCTTAAAGGAAATCTGCTCCCAAAGGTCTTAAAACTGCTGAATGATGTATAATGAACCTATGTGATCTGGCTGCTTTAGAAAGATAACACATATCCCGGGTTCCCGGTCCTACTTTACAGCCGTGCGGCCCTGTGGGACTGTGTACTGTATTCCGCATGGGAAAAGGGGATGAGGACGTAATCAGGATGAAAGATATTCTGGGCCAGATTGTGATGCTCTCGTGCATGTTCAGTCTGTGAGTAAAGTAGCCAAGGGATATGCCCTTGTGAGTATCAGCTCACCAGTTGGAGGGTTTCACCATGCAGCCCTAGAAGCCCAGTTTTCAAAGTGATCCCAAGATGCACCTGCAAAAATTGGACATTCACCATGTTCATGCTCAACATCTATAGCAGGAACTGGCACTCAGGTAACATGGGAGTAAGGCCATTAAGAAGCCAGGCAGTAGGATTCTATGTCTCCAGCACACTGTAGGGTCCTGGTTTGTGTCTTGCATGAGGAGAGGTTCATGGCAGGAGACAGAGACAGCGGTGAAGTCAGTAGTTTCTTGAATTCACTGCCTCAAAATCCCTGCCAATGTCTGAGATGCAGCACCCACTTCCCCATGGGGACACCCTTGCATGGAATAAATGTTGACCTCTGGCTGAGATGTCCTGAGCAAGGCACAAGCTTTGTGCGGGTATCCAGGGCTTCCCTCAGAACTGCATAATTACCAGGCCCCTGACTGTAAATCAGAAATCAGTTAAAACATGCTTAAGCTTGGGGGATGGGAACTATGTGATGTTCTGCATAGGGGAATGAATGAGGACTTGGATTGTTAAGCTCTGAGGAAGGCAAGTATGGCTGAAAGTCATTTTACTGCTAAATAAAAATTCAATGAAACTATATTAAGGACATTTGAGCAGCTCTGATGCTAGATAAAATAAACTAGTTAATCACACAGAATATTTTATACTTCTTGATCATCCTTTATCCATTCATTTTTACTGGCGGTGTGCTACCTAAATACTACAGTGAGGAGCACCCAACACCCCTGTGATGTAGGAAGAGTAAGATGAGGTAGCAAGCTACTAACATAGGAGTTCCTATTGAAATAAGCTAACATTATGTTGTTACGAGTGACTAAACTAACGCCTGGGATGCATGCTCAGTGGTAACAAAACATTTCCAGAAGCCTGAGCAGATTCAGGATGACCAGAGTGCTTACACATTCAGGATCAAATTAATCTCTGGTCAGAAGGCCAGCAGAAGGCACATCCACTACATAAGCAGCTGAATACACATGGAATCTGTTTCCTTCTCAATAAATGGCCCTTTGCTTTCTTCTCTGATGAACACAAATTCTGTTCTGAGAGCTTGCTAAGATCAGCAGCAATTATTTTGTTCTCTTATCATACAGCTGGGGGAACCAGGGCTTTGGTTTAGAGATTCCTTCGTTCTGAGGTCAAGTGACATGTCCATGGTGGGTCAAAGAGGGGGTAGAGTGCTGACTCACATGCCTGTCTTTTAACTTCCCTCTTTGTGTATGAAATGCCACGTTTGCCATGTACTAGTGTCAGGATGCTGCATTTATGGCTTCTTGTCTGTCCAAGCTGCTGAGTTCTTAAGGATGCAGAGACTCTTAGGTTTGGGTGAAATGCTTTTATTTAATTATTCCATCAACAGCACAGAGGATGGAGCTGGATTCAGTGTCTCCCACTGAGAATCTCTAAACTCTCTCTTCCCATCTCTCCCTATTTCTACTTCCTCCTGCCTCTGCACTTCCTGCTGCATACGTTCAATGTCCACACTAGCTACACCCTCCCCTTCCCTCCAAAATAAGATCCAGTATTGCCAAATCCAAGCCTACAAAAATCCTGCATCTGAGCACCAAAAATCACTATACTGGCCTAAAACTCATGAATTTAAGAACAAAAGAAAAGTTGGGTTCTTTTGCTTTGCTGGGATTTTGAAATATTAGAATCTTCTTACTTCATGTATTCAAGTTTTTCTTTGCAAACCATGAGGACGAGAAACTTACTTTTTAAAAAAATGAAAGCTAGGATTCTCATACAGAATCATGGTTTCAGCAGCTGGGGCTCTAAGAAAAACACTAAAAATCACGATCAGGTGGTTCCTCAGTTTCTTTGATAGCGTATGGCATAATCTCTCACTGTGGTCTGTGCAGTATGTAGATAACAATGGATTTTTCACCTTCAGTCCATTAGATATGATGTCCATCCGTCTGTGTTTGGAAAGGAAAATGATATCTGTCTGTATTTGTGCAAGTTTCTTCATGAGGTTGATGGATTGCCACTCCATACGGCTAAATGCAGTGACTTGCATGGTCTCAAGTATCAGAGGGGTAGCTGTGTTACAGATCCAGAATAACACGGCTACCCCTCTGATACTAAAAATCACAAGACTCATGATAAAATCCAAGAGTGGCAACACTGCATTTTCAGAATATGCACTATTGTCTTCAAACCACACCTCTGTTTCTGTCTGGTGTCTAGCTAACTTGGTTGCAATGCCAACCCACCCACTGAAAAGTAAATTTTGTTGCAAGATGTAACTTTTTGCTATTCTGAAGGCTCCCTGCAGAGCTAGAACTGAGTGATGCTGAAAGCGGCGGCTCAGTATGAATATATAACTAACTCGGTGCATTCAATTAGCAGAAAATTTGGTTCATCTCACTGCTGAGTACTTGCAGTGTGGAGGAAGTTAATTTTATGGTTGCTGAGATTCTTTTGTTTGCAATGACAAACTAAGGGAACTCCAGCAGTACTGCTATCTGTCACGGAGCGATTTTACAATTCTTTCCACTATATAAATGACGTGGTGAAAAATCTCCTGATTAGTTTAGGTGGCAACAGCTCTCTTTCCCTAATAGTAATGAATTAGAATGACCTACAGAGCCCTCATGGTGCCCAGTCATGAAGGAAGGTCATCTGCTTTTAGAAGCCCCCAGATGCTTCTCAGGACGTCAGGGTGGGGGCAGTGAAAAGCCAGCCAGTCTCTCACCGTAGTTAGTAAGATAGAGACAGAAGGCAAGGCAAGTCTTGCATGGCTCTTTGTTCTCCCATTTCTGTTCCCTATGTATTGCTTGAAAGAGTGCCGCCCATTGTTCTGGTGAAACTGGAATGAAATGGAAGGCCTCTGGTGGCGCTGGATGGCTCAGGGAGTTGAGAACGCACTAGAGAACATTTCTCTTCTTTGCCTGGTTCAGTTACTATCTCTCTGGATACTCTCTGGCACTCGGATACTTCTATGGAAAACAAAAAAACCTGCAGGCCAAGAGTTTTGGAAGGATATAAACTCCCCTGCTTCAGGGTAGGAAGCAATCTCTGACTAATGGGGGGTGGGAAGGAAATTTCTTGAGCACCAGCCTCCTCTGAAGTAGTTGGGACTGGCTCCCATTACTGGCCATTGTCAGAACTAGGATAATGAACTCGATGGATCCCTGGTCAGAGACTGCCAGCCCAGATCCATGTCCCTGTGATTGTGGTGGCAAAAAACTTGCAGAGAGGAAGGAATTTTTTTTAAAAAAGGGAAGAAAGGAAAAGAGGCTCAGTCTGGCCCACACTATTTTGTAAGTGAAAGTTATGACCTTCAGCTGACTGATCAGTGATGTCCAGTTCCTGGCAGGGAATGATGGTTTCAGTACCGCTCCCTTAGGGCATCACATGTATTGCACCCGTACGTACATTACTGGGCCTGTACTAATTGGTTCCGCTTGTTGGAAGTCTCAGCAGAAAGGCCAGTCAATAGACACGGATCCAGGCTGCAAAGCTCTGATCCAGATCCAAAGTCCCAAGGTGTTCAGGTTCCTGGGTTGGGTTCAGCACATTACAGAGAAAGGGGCAAGTTCTGGATTTTAGCTCAAGATCTCATGGATCCCACCTTCCCCTAGGGTCAGGGTTATTCAAGTCTGGTCTCCATCTCTATGGAGGAATGCATGAATCCCCCCTGGGGGAGATGGCATCTGCAGGTCAGGACTGAGGCACATGAGCGGGTCATTGTGGGAAACCTCAATCTTTAGCAATAGTGAGACTGTTGTTGGAATTCTATGTCCAGTTCTGGTGTCCATACTTTAAAAAGGATGTTGAAGAACTGGAAAGGGTTCCGAAATGAGCTATGAGAATGATTTGAGGGTTGGAAATTTGCCTTATAGTTAGAGGCCTAAGAAACTCAATCTATTTAATTTATGAGAGGGAAGGTTACAAGGTGATTTTATCATCATCTACAAATATCTATAGGGGAGAAGATTTCTGGTGCTCACACTCATAGATTCCAAGGCCAGAAGGGACCATTATGAGCATCTAGTCTGACTTCCTGTTTAACACAGACCAGAGACCTGCCCCAAAATAATTCCTACACCGTATCTTTTAGAAAAAACATTCAGTGTTGAAGAGGGCTCTTTAATTTAGCAGAAGGCAGGAAAACAAAATCCAGTGACGGATCCTTCATCATTTGGAGTCTTTAAATCAAGATTGGGTGATTCTAAAAAATATGCTATAGCTCAACCACAAGCAGGGGCGGCTCTAGGAGTTTTGCCACCCCAAGCACGGCAGGCAGTCTGTCTTCCGCGGCTTGCCTGTGGATGGTCCGCTGGTCCCTCCACAGGCCCGCCACCGAGGGCAGCCTACCTGCCGCCCTCGCGGCCCCGGCAGAACGCCCCCCGCATCTTGCTGCCCCAAGCACGTGCTTGGCTTGCTGGGACCTGGAGCTGCCCCTGACCACAAGACATGGTCTTGATATAGAAATCACTGAGTGAGATTCTCTGGCCTGTGTGATGCAGAAGGTCAAACTTCTGAGGAGGTCCCTTCTGGTCCTAAAATCCATGAAATCTTGTATTGCTGTCGCTTGTGGTACATCTTCTCTGTGAAGAGGCTTTCAGGTTCCAAGGCTGTCTATGCAGCACTTTCGACAAGCAGTGAATGCACATTAAATATACATCAAAGTAAAATACAAGTGTCTTGTGCTGGTGAGGGCTGATACTTTTAGTATTTGATAAGGGAGGCAAACTTCTTACATTGTTTAGCCAAAGAAGGTCATTTGGTTTGTCTGAATGTCAGATCTTCTAGGTACCAGGTACAGGTTTATTTATAAAAAATGCCCTTAGTGTCTGGCAGGAATATTGATTAAAGAAAATGCTGGAAAGGGGATGTAAGATAGGACAGCGTGGGAGATGATGGCAAGATTAACATAGGTTAATTCTGGCAGGGAACAAGTGATGCATTCCAAATAATGATCTGGGCTGGAAGGAGCCAGAGGAATTTGACATTCAGTAAAGATTTTAGGTCAGTCGGATGTGCCTTTCATATCGGCACAAACTGGGGCTTTCCCATCAGAGCTGCATGACGCTCTCTGGCACAAGATTAATGGGGACGCCCCAGGATGCTGGAGAATCTTAAAGAAGCCACAGCGGGAGCCAGGCCAAACTGGCACTCTGCCACTGCTTTGGCTTTTGAGGATGGGGCGGGTGGAGTCTCAGGGCACTGGAGGAGTGGTGCACAGAAGGGATCCATGATGTGGAAGTTGAAGGTGGACTGGAGAGAGATGGGGGCAGTTAGAGAGGTTGGGGGGGGATGGGCTGGAATCTCCATGCACTGACATAAGCTCGGGTCCAAAGTGGATATATGTATGTATCTAAGGTATATATATGGCCCCCATTACCGAAGTATCTCATACTCCCCAGTGTATTTATCCTCACACAACCCCTGTTGTGCAGGGCAGTGCTGCTATCCCCATTGTGCAGAGGGGGAACTGAGGCCCATAGGATCACTGCGAGCATTGAGTCTGCCCTCCAGCATACGACAAGACATAGTCCTGAATTTATTCTCCTTTGAATTAGAGCCGATCCTCTAGAAAAACATTGACTCTTGATTTAAACGTTGCCAGTGCTGGAGAATCCATCACAGCTCTTGGCAAGCAGCTCCAATGATTCATTGCCCTGCTTATTAAAAATGTGCACCTCATTTTCAGTCTGAATTTGTCAAGATTCAGCTTCCAGCCATTGGATCTCATTATACCTCTGTCTGCTAGAGCGCAGAGCCCTTTATCTGAGTTTTCATCCCCATGTCGATACTGACAGACTGGGATCAACTCACTCCTTAACCTTCTTGTTGTTAATCTACACAGACTGAGCTCCTGGAGTCTATCACGATAAGGCAGGTTTTCCAGTCCTTTAATCATCCTAATGGCTCTTCTCCTAACCCTCTCCAATTGACAACATCCTTTTTGAAAGTGGGCACCAGAACTGGACCTAGGATTCCTGCAACAGTTGTACCAGTGCCAAATACAGACATAATATAACCTCTCCACTCCTACTCCAGCTTCCCACTTTTATATAGCCAAGCATTAGCCCTTTTGACCACAGCGTTGCACTGGAGCTCACATTCAGCGGATTTTCTCCCCCCCCCAATCATCCCCCATCCTGCAAGAATGGCCTGCATTCTCTGTTCCTCGATCCAGGTCTACATCTGGCTGAGTTAAATGCTTTCATCCAGTGTACCAAGTAATCCGGATCGCTCTGTATCAGCAGCCTGTCCACTCCTTCAAGCCACTCTCATACATAGCCTCGCTGTCTTCAGGCTTACTCTTGTGAGTAAGGGGTTCTCCATCTAGTTCCAAGAAACTAACTGAAAAAAACAGGGCTCTGAGTCTTTCTAGAGTTTAGCCACCCACTCCCAGAGGAGGCAAAGCCCCTGCTGTCTGTCTGCCAATCTTATCCCCTGCATGCTCATGCAACTGGAGGAGTTCCCAGTGACACAGGGGCAGAACTCAGCAGTCAGGGATATGCAGGTGGCACGGAGTTTGCTCTCCTAGGGAATGATACACTAGACAACTGCAAGCTTTTCATTGCCGAGTATACACAATGCAGTGTGTGTGTGTGTGTGTGGTATTTCATCTATGCTCTTAACATAGCTATTGTGGGCCTGATTCTGACCTCATATACAGTACAGTGGCATACATTTGCAGTCTGAAGTCAGTGGGCCAGATTCTGATCTTACACTGATCACTCATGGCTTTGACTATTGATATTAGTGAAATTGTTTCTGATTTACACCAGGATCAAACAGAATCAGCTACAGTGTAAGTGAGATTAGAATCACTTGTGTATAGGGCTATGTGTGTCTGTGTGTCTGTGTGTGTGTGTGAATAAGAGAGACCCAGGAACCACTTGGTGCCCATGGCACTGGGCCCAGGAATCACCTGAGTCTGGGATGAGGTCACAAATAAATGACTCATCACACTGGTCACCACTATCGCTGTGAAACACATGTACAGCAGTTGTGTAAGAAGTTGTCTATATACACTGAAAATGTATTCTTACAGTCTGTGTGTAGAGATTGGTCACCAGCAAAGGTGACAAAGAGGTTTCCTGTCAGACAAGAGAAGTTTATCCATCTGTTTACCTGTAAACTGAGTAGCGTCTTGTTTACAATGGGTCTCCTATCAAGTCCAAACTAAATGCAAATGAAGGATTGTGAGACCTTCAGAAGGAAACTTAATAGGAGGAGAAAAACTGTGTGTGTGAAGGGGGGAGGTGACCCTCAGAGCCGCTGCATGACAACATGAAGGGCTCACCCAATATACTGTTGTCATGAATATTTAGCCAAACCATGGCTTGTAAGGGATCACGTAAAAACTGATAATGCTGATCATTAATGTCATTGTGTGAGGTATGTACTGCTGGTGTGTAAAGAGTTATGTAGGTGTCCTGGAAATATGTTCTTAAGATACGTTTTGGGGGCAGATTTGATAAACAAGTTTGCCCTAGACAAAGGAATGTTGTTTTGTCCATCTCCAGTGTAAATTTAACACGGTGATGCCAGAGACAATGGAAGTTACATTTACATACGAGTCAGCGGGGAAACAGCAGGGGAGAAGAACCTTACCTGGGGGTGCATTTCAGCAGAAGGCAAAGAATGGGAGAGAACCCCTTAGGATCTGTCTACACAGCAAAGACAGACCTGTGGTTGGCCTGTGCCAGCTGAGTTGGGCTCGGACTGCGGGGCTGTTTCATTGCTGTGTAAACTTCCGGGCTCGGGCAAGAGCCGGAGCTCTGGGAGCCTCCCAGCTGACAGGGTTCTAGAGCCCAGGCTCCAGTCTGAGCCCAGAAGTCTACCCAGCAACGAAACAGCCCCGCAGCCTGAGCCCCGCAGTCTGAGTCGGCTGGTGCAGAGTAGATATCTAGGTGCAGAGTAGACATGACCTAAGTTCCATCTCCCACTTAGGAGAGAAAGGGGACAGTACCCTCTGAGTCTGCGAATGTTTGATCCTCTTGCCAGAAGGGCTGGAGACGCTGAGAGTTTGATGTAAGTGAGGAAGCTGTTTAGGTGACGATTGTAGCTTGCTAATGTTAAGTTGTAGACACGAGAGAGCATGTTTTATTTTGCTTTGTTTGTAACCATTTTCTGTTTCTGCTATCTCTGCTCAGTATCACTTAAACCTCCCTTCTCTGTTAATACCCTTGGTTTGAGTTTACTGTAAAACAGGATTTCTCAAACAGGGGTCGCCGCTTGTGTAAAGAAAGCCCCTGGCAGGCCGGGCCCATGTGTTTACCTGCCCCATCCACAGGTCCGGCCCATCGCGGCTCCCACTGGCCTTGGATCGCTGCTCCGGGCCAATGGGAGCTGCTGGAAGTGGCAGCCATAGCTGCTCGGGGCCAGTGGGAGCTGCTGGAAGTGGTGCAGGCCGAAGGACGTACTGGCCACTGCTTCCAGCAGCTCCCGTTGGCCCGGAGCAGTGATCCACAGCCAGTGGGAGCAATCGGACAAGCCTGTGGACGGGGCAGGTAAACAAATCGGCCCGGCCCACCAGGGACTTTCCCTACATAAGCGACGACCCCTGTGTGAGAAACCCTGCTGTAAAACCTCTCAGCGCTGTTATACTGAATTAAAGGGTGAGCACTCAGTCTCTCTGGAAACAGCACATTTAATAATTTTGGAGTGGCCAGGGAGAGGATTTGGAGATTGCAGGGGAACATCTCTGAGTTCACTCAATGTTCCCTTCAAGGTTTCGACTGGCAGAGTCTGGAGGAGTTTCTGATGCGGCAGGACGCTGACATACAGGCTAAGTCCCAGCAAAGCCCACCCTTGCGGAGGCAGAAAGGTAACCCTGGCTTACAGTTTGGGCACCCCAAAAAAGCATCACGGGTATGCGTGGGGGGTGAGACAAAGAACCTTATCTTCAGGTGCACTTTGAAGTTTTGCTCTACTGTATTTGAAGGGAGGGGGAACAGCCTGACATCCCTTACGTAAGAATTAAAGGGACAGTGAATTTGCTTTATGAAAGTGGGATCTCAACCAGGCTTGGTTGAAAATGCTGGCGAGAACTGTGGTTGAGATAAGCTTCTTTAGCCTAGTCAAGCGTAATTTGTTAGTTAAGTTTAGTCTCTAAGAAGCATGTTCTGATTTTGTTTTGCACGTAGCCATTTCTTTCCAATATTCTTGCTCACCATCATTTGCATCTCCAGCCTGTGATAATACACGTACTCTCAATTTCACTGTAAGTATGTGTAAGAGCTGCAGTGCTAAGCAAAGTGCTAGTCCTGAGTGAATGGGACGAGCAGGTGTGTCCTGAGCCTTTGGGAACAGCTGGCCTGGTCATTCTGAGAGTGTTCTCTCAAGAGTGGACTGGACACTGCAGGACCCCTCCGAGGACTCGGGGATTGGTAACGCTACCTGTATGGAGAATAAGGCTCCTGGAGGCCTGGCCAGGCTTGTGCTACCATAGGGTGGTGGCTTCAGGGAGCTGGTTTCCACCAGGCACAAGCAAGACTATTTCACACTAAAAGCAGGGGAGGAGGGAGGGTCCTCCCAGCCCTGGTCACCCCGGTAGTGTCCTAGTGTGCGCATAAGAGAGATTTCCAAAGGTCCAAAACAGGGGGGTTTAGGGTCCGACTCCTATTAACTTTCAAAGGGCTTTGGGTGCCGAATGGCCATTTGTGTGTTTGAAACTCTTCACTTCTCTTCATTTGGAGAAGCTTGAGGCTACTGCTCTTGAAGTGAAAGTGAAATGCTTGCCTGGAAGCCTGTTGTGTCTCTTTAGTTTTATTTATTGATTGTTGTAATAACCCACCCGAGAAAGAGATAGGAAGAGTGCGAATTTGTAATTGCATCACCTCAAGTTAATACTCCAACTTCCCTTATCAGTCTCTCCTTTATGTACACTCTAAGCACCCTCAAAATCTCCCTTAAAACTTTCCAGGCTTTGGTTTAATCATTTTTTAAAAAAAGGTCCCAAATGATTTAGTTGGACCCTGGTTTAAACTGATTCCCAATCTCCAATTCAAAACCACCATCAGTGACGCCACAGTGATGTAAGCATGCTACATTTGACCTTTGACCTTCCGTTTCTAACAGCATCTCTGACATGATGCTGTAATGACAGTTTCATTTAGAGCAAAATGTATGGAAAATGCTCTGGAGATGCTGAGGGGTGGGAAATGCAGCCTTTCCCATTTCGACCTTCTGAGGGAAAAGTCATGCACATCTCTGCCAATCAGTCACAGAAGCTCTTTGATTTGCATCTTCCAGTCACACCAAGTGAGAGCTGGTGACTGCATTGGAATGTCATTCAGAGCAGATTGCGTTTGTATAAAGGAGCGTAACCTTATGCGAATGACACGGAGCCAAAAGGAGCTGTTGCATCTGCTGTCAGTGAATCAGACCTCTGGGCCTGGCTGCTGCTCATAGGAAATTGCCAGACTGGGTCAGACCTGTGCTACTGGCTCTCATGGTGGTCAGTACCAGATGTTTCTGAGGAAAGTGTAAAACCCTTCAGTACAGAGATATGGGGTAATTTGCCTGCCATGAGTGTTGGTTTACAGCTGAACCAGGACGTTTTTATTTCTTCCAGAACTCTTTGTCGGCACTAACTATGGGTGGCCTTGTTATCTATAGCAATGTCCAGTCCCTCCTTGGACCTTACTAAAGTCTTGGACTCAACAGCCTCTTGTGGCAGCTGTCACAACCTAGTCGTGTCTTTCTTCTCTCCATGCTCAGCAAATGCATGGCTGCAGCCAGCTCTGCACTTAGCTGTTCTCGTAAACTCCCATCCCCTTCCTTCCGAGGCCAAGAGCAGAATGCAACAGGGGCTACTGGAAAGAGAGAGATGGTGAGAAGTGTCTGTGCTCTCCTTCCGGGGCTCGCTTTGTTCCCCTCTGCATTCAGCAAAGCTGCTGACTGCTCAGCCCAGAGTTCAGGAGGTAGATGAGGTTGTCTCAAGGAATTGCTAACCTGTTTTTCTGCCTGCCATTTCTGTTAGTGAAAGACGTGGATACTTACTTAATAGTGAATTCAGGGCTGGACTGAGAACTGTGGAGAATAAAGTTTCCTCCTTCCCCAAAAAGCAGGTAAAGTCTAGGAAGACACAGTGCAATCTCCCCATTCTGCCTCACCAGAGTCCAGTTCTGGAGTGACCACAAGTAAAGATTAAAAAAGTCCTTTGTTCTTCATGATCTATTCAATCCTTGGTTGAAAAGGCAGCTGTTTGTCTAAGCAATGGGCCATCCCATTGCCACAGCCAACAGATTAGCTTGGAGAGGAGATGCTGTCATGCATTTACGGGGCATGGAGAGAAGAAAGACATTTACTTATGAGAACGCTCAACCAACTTACCACATATTCATATGACATTTGATAGAGGGTCAGGCAAAAGTAATTTGCTAGTCGGCTTAGTTATTGCACCCAGATGGCAGACAAGACATCTTTGGGTCTGTATCCTCCCAGTGGGCATGGTAACCTTCAAACACCTGACTCATCCTCTACATCCCTCACTTATACTGGTGAGATTTACACCAGATTTACATTGTGAAATTTGACCAACAATAGGACACCGATCCATAAAGCCCCTGCCTTGTTGTTCACAAGCCCCTGTCATTCACTGCACACCACCCAACTTCTGCACTGAAGGAGGCTGAGGGCTTGGCTATCACTAGGACTGAACCAAGGATGTCTCCAGCTGAAAGCAGCTGTCTCTACAGCGTGAGCTAAAGAACCAAGCTCTGCTGCTGTTGCCTGTCACAGACTTGTATCCTCTGTGGCTCACGCTGATCAGTGGGTTGCATAATTATGTCATTACAAAACTGCGTTGTATTGCAGAGCTTAAGGGCAATACCTTTAGTACTGGTCAAAGGAAATCCTTCAAAGGCCACATGGAATTAAGACTTGTACACATTAGCGCTTGCTTCAGTATAAGTTAAGTCACTCAGGGGCGTGGAAAAGCCAGAGTGACGTAAGTTACACTGACCTAAGCACCAGTGTGGACAGCACTGTGTTGGCAGGAGACGCCTCCCACCGACATAGGTACCACTGCTTGGGGAGGTGGAGTAATTATGCTGATGGGCGATCTCTTTCCTGTCGGCATAGAGCATCTGCCAGCTACATCTGTCAGCTGCACTGTTCTAGCAATTCTAAGGTAGACTAGAATTTAGACAGGGTTCCAGAGAGGTGTAGCTAAACTTGGTTAAAAAAACATTTTTGATGAAAAATTACCTTTATTTTAAACTACCATTTAAATGTCTTTAGAAATGTCCCCATTTTTCAATGAAAACAGCCAAAATTGAAGAACATTGGGGGAAAAAACAACCAAACTTTTGTTTTAATTTTTTTAATGGAAAATGTTTACCATCTTGTCACCAGTTCTAATGCTCTCTCTGTAATGATGATAGTGAATAGGGCCTCTGTGGTGCCAATAATAATCGGTCTCTAGTGTACACTATTTGCTCCACATAATTTCCTTCTCCTCCTGCTTTGACATACATCAGCAGACTTGCACATTTGAACAGTTGGCCAATGGCCCTAGAAATGTTATTGCAAAATGTTTCCAGGGCTTTCTAATTTGCTGCCTGTTTGTAATGCTTAAATCCCCATAGGTAGTCTTTGCTGGATAGTTAATTAGTTTAGGAAAAACTAACCAATATTACTGTGTCATTAATTGTATTAATGGAGGAAAACACTTTTGTGGGGAGGAGAGTAGTTCATGCAGCACATTTTATGGTACCAAGTTCCCAGCCCCGGCTCAGTGGTTGAACACTCTGTGGCTATACCTCATAGCTGTGCGTTCTGGGAGCACCGGCTGGCTCCAGTGACTGGGTGGCGGAATGCACAGCAGGTACATTTTATGATACCGGGTTCCCAGCCCAGGCTCAGAATGACAAAAGTTACTTGCTGTTGGGTATGTTCAATATCTGTGAGGAATTAGGTGCTTATTTCAATACAGCACCCAGAGAATAATTGTCTGTATCATATAAATTGCTATCCTCACTGGTACTCTGTTGTAGTCTTGAGATCAGCATGGAAACCAAACTTTCCTTTCCCCCCTTAGAGATGGTCTCACCGGGGCAAAAGAAAGGCATAGCAATGAGGGTTGCGTTTGGGAGAAATGGTGATGCTTACAGCACTTCCACCTGTGTTGTACCTTTCTTGTGAATAAATCAAGGACCTCAGTCTCCAGAACAGTCACTTAACAATTGCACCATAAAATTATTTTAAGTATTTCACTGCAGCGCTACAGTGCCAATAAAATCTGAGTCATGCACCAAGCAAACTGCAAAACCTTTCCAGCTCCAGGCCGATGGCTAAGACTCAGAACATGAGAAATGGTAGCTCCAAAGTACTCATTTGTCCACTGAAAATTAATGGGCAGATCAGTGCCCCAACTGGAAGACTTTTACAAGTAAACCAGGATGTGCACGTGAGCTGAACTTCAGAGAGGGTTGTTGACCCAGCACTGCATCCAGATTCAGGCTTATAGATAGCCCCTGAATCTTACCATGCCATAGCACTGAGGAATGTGGTTCCCATCTGCCTGGATTCAATCCACTTGCAACACAAAGACCTCTTGGCAAAGGGTCTCCTGTTCTCTGCAAACAGCTCTCACCTCACATCTGACAAACTCACTACAACAAGCACAGGATATCCCAAAAGAGTAACATAAAAGATATTGACTGAAAGCTCATAACTTGTCAAAACTCAAGCATACATTGTGAGATGTATGCTTGAGTGGCAGTGGCAGGGGAGCTACCACAAGAAGACTCCCTCTTGCAAGACGCAGGGAGTAACAATAGTCCTGGGTGCACCGAGAACCGTCACACTGTTTTCCTGAACTCATACATGCAGCAGAGATCAGCTGAGGCACCCGGGCAAAAAGTATCTTTAGTTTAAGTGGAAGGGAGCTAAAGGCAGAGAGTTTCCTGAGAAGGATCCTCGACTCAATGTCGCATTGATCCATGAAAGCATGGAATTATTGAACGTCTCAGTGTGCTAGGAATAGATGATCATCTTTTACTTGGAACAACGGTGAGCTTGACCCTGCTACCACTAAATCCTGATTCTGGAAAAAGTCTCATTGAAGGAAAGTAGAGCTTGGACTTTAGGTTTTGGAAAAATGTTGGGAATATTTTTAGATGTAATTAACATAACACATTAGAACAAGTCTGTGCCTTTAAAAAAATGCCCAAAGGCAGTAATCTCCTGTATAAAAAAAATAATATTGACCTTGAATTCTAGGATTGGTTTATGAAGGACGGAGCATTGAGGAGAGGGTGAGAAGATTATATTAACTCTATTTGCATTAATGTTCCTTGGATTGCCTATGACTGTCTGCTATTATAGCCAGTAGCTCATCTTCAGCAGTGGCCCATGCTGGATATGTCAAAGTGTGGTTCCCTTTGCTCCTTCTGTCACCACAATCACTATACCATGCACCTTTTTACAATAGCTTTGTCATGGAAGAGAGATTCCTTCTGGACTCCAGCTGGTGCCATGAAGCATTAGGATTAGTTTGATGGCCATCATAGAATCATAGGACTGGAAGGGAATTGTCTAGTCCAGTCCCCTATACACTCATGGCAGGACTAAGTATGATCTAGACCATCCCTCACAGATGTTTCCATCCTGGCTGCTGTAGCTGAAGACACTGTTCTTTAGGATATTTCTTGTAATACAAGGGATGAGTAATGCTGTTTTGAGCTTTCTGCTGAAAGTGAAGACATGAAGAAATGAATCCTTTGCAACAAATCACCCTTTCTCCTGACAAAGAGGAGGCTGGTGATCACTATCTGATCACTTCAGAGTGAGTGAGAAATGCACAAGGAAGACGGGTCTATTCCTCCATGTATGCGTGCATCAGCCTCATTAATACTAGTGAGAAATTCATGCATTAATAATCTCAAGGATATATACTCAATGCCAAAGTGAAAAGGATGTTCTGTACAAAGAAACATCAGCGGCATTAGTTATTGCCACAAAGGGTATATCCTTGTCAGCCTTGATGGGAATTTATGTTCCTAGGTCAGGCTTTTAAAGGAAGTCAGCAGAGCTGATGTGATGCATCAGCAGGAACTGCATTTTGGGAAGTTGGCTTCTGGAGAATCTCTAGAAGCAAATCCCCTTGGGGCCTAATTCTATCCTGATGGACTCAGAAGGATGGTATGAGACTGACCTGCAATGATGAGGAGCCATGTTGTTGCTCCAGACTGTATAAACATGCTCGGGACGGTGGATTCTGGTTGGACTGGACCAGGGCAGGGCTGGCGCTTCCATTTAGGTGACCTAGGTGGTTGCCTAGGGTGCCAGGATTTGGGGGGGCGGCATTTTGCCACCCTCAGCGGCAATTCGGCGACGGGGGGTCCTGTCACACTCCGGGTCTTTGGCGGCAATTCTGCGGCGGGTCCTTCACTCACTCTGGGACCCACCGCTGAAGTGCCCCAAAGACCGGGAGAGCGGAAGAACCCACCCCCCGCAGAATTGCCGCCAACCGGGAGCGTGGAAGGACCCTGCCTAGGGTTCCAAAAACCCTGGCGCCGCTCCTGGGCCAGGGGAAACAGTGCTGATGGGTATCTGGACAAGGAAGAACAGAAACATTCCAAGTGTTACTACACACAGCATATCAGGTTTGTGGCTTTGTAAATACAGGCAACACAGCTAGTGTGGACAGGATTGGGTATTGAATCAGCTCCAAAATCAAAAGTCTTTAGCACTTACACTCCTGAGAGAAGCTCTTTCAGCTTAATGATCGACTCCAGGATTTGTCTTAGGAGCACTCAAAACTTATCGTCTCCTAGGATCACCAACCTAGAATGGACACTTACTGGTGCACCATGAGCACCATTGTTTTCTGCAAAAAAACCCACTGCTCACTTCTACCACCTTTAAATGGATAGCTGTCACTTCCTTCCTGCTGGCACGGCCATGGGTGGCTGGTGCAGGTGTCACTCTGAGCAGCAGCACCTGAAATCACTGCCAAAGTGCAAAGAATTAGAGGAACTTGTGGAGTAGGCGATCTCGCAAAGCTGTCAACCTGTTGCCTGGGGGTTGCAAAGCTAATAATAATTATTTGAGATATACCTCTCTCATAGAGCTGGAAGGGACCCTGAAAGGTCATTGAGTCCAGCCCCCTGCCTTCACTAGCAGGACCAAGTACTGATTTTTGGCCCAGATCCCTAAGTGATCCCCTCAAAGATTGAACTCACAACCCTCGGTTTAGCAGGCCAGTGCTCAAACCACTGAACAACATTGACTTTGGGAACTGTTAGCTACATCCCTCTAGAATGTAAACTCACTTTTATTCCAAGGAAAATACATTCATTATTAAACAAAACCAAAGTTGTTTGTCTATGCAGAGGAGTCATGTCCTGTACGCCCGAGAAAGGGAAATAGGATTCCCTAAGCAGGGCGCCCAACCTCAGGCATGTATGTGTGTGGGGCTCTTATTTGTTCATCAGCATTTCCCTCTCTCTGCTCTCCTTACCACCATGTCTCTGGATTTCTGTGTCATTCTCTCTGCTCTCTTTCCATTTCAGCCTTGTATTTGTATTCTTCTTTTGGCCTTTTCCCAGACTAGCCACTCTACACAGTGAGTGCATTTGGAGAGCTTTTCACTTCAGAAGTGAAATTCACTGCTAAATCTGTTGTGCCCTACAGAGCATGTATGGCTTAGTATCTCCCAGGGTGGCAGCAGCTGAATCCCTGCTCATCTTAGTTACGGGATGCCAGGGGATCAGTGATCAAATGGTTAAAAATGGGACTAAGGCATCAAGGGTCCTGTGTTCTAACACTGATTTACAGTCTGCTGCTGGATAAGTCATTTTCCTCCTCTTTGCCTCAATTTCCTTATCTTTAAAGCAGGCTAATACTTGGGAGGGGTATTGCAGCACTGAATTAATTAATGCTTGAGTTCCTTGGATGGAAGGAGCTGTATACTGCAAATATGCAGCATTACCCCTACAACGGAGTCAGGCAGCATTCACCTCCTTGTGCATAAGCATTAAAATAATGTCTCCATATAGCTCTCAGTCCTCCAGCCTCAATATAACAGACCTACAGTACCCTTGCAAAAACACTAGTGGCCCCAAACTCCATGGACTGGGACAGTGATTTGGACTGTTATTACAGATCATCAGTGGACTTTTTTTTATAAGGCTGTATAGATTGTGGAATTTATTGACATCTTTGTACCGCAGAACTCTCTTCTTGCAAGTTGTCTGAAAAGTTATCCCTGATATTATTACTATTCACTTAGAATTGCCTCACATAGAACTGCCAGCTATTGATTGTTTCCTCTAAATCACTCAGTAGAAAGTTCATCCATCAATCAAATGGTCTTATTTCAATAGCTAAGGATTGGGAGGAAAGGGTCATTTGTGAATCCAGCCCATTTTCACATTCTTGCTTTTTCTGAGTCTCCTCAGTAACCAAAATCCTGTTAAAATGTTTGACACTCCTCCTTTCCCCCTGCCCAGCCCTACTCCTCTCCCTAATTATTCTACATTGCGGCATGCAGAGATATCCATGTGCCATTACTGGGCCGGATTCTAATCAGATTTCCACCCTTGTACATCCAGAATTATCTTCTGTAGAATCCCCCTACAACAGCACAGCTGTAAGAGCCGTCCTCCAGTATGGATAAAACCTAGCTAGACAGACAGGCCTGGAGCCACAAAAGCACTTAAGTGCACAACGCCCAGACTTGGGCACCTACATCTTGTTTTTAGAGACCTCTCTGATCCACAAAACCCTCGCTCAGCTGCTGCGCCCTAGCCCCGTAAGCACCAAAACTCACTCAGCACCGACATTTCCACTGCAAATGTTCCTGCCTGTGAGCACTGGCACTGCTGCCTCACTCCAGTCAACGCATGTGCCCGGGAAGGTGAGTGGAAGAGCATCTGTCTCGCCTGCAGGGCCCAATCTGTTTAGCATATTCAAAGACTCCCTCATTCCACACAAAACATCCAGCAGGGGAGGGCCTGGTTTATAACCTTCATCCCAGTAATTAGGGTACTCCTCTGGGATGTAGGAGGCCAGCGGTTCAAGTTCCCACTCTGCCTGCTGGAGAGAAGGGATTTGAACAGGCTCTGCCCCCTCTCGGATGGGCGTTCTAAACCTGAAGAAGAGCATTATGTAAGCACCAGAGCTTGTCTCTCTCACCAACAGATGTTGGTCCAATAGAAGGTATGACCCCCCCACACACCTTGTCTCACTAATATCCTGGGACTGACAAGGCTAGAACAACACTGCACTAGACTACAGAGTCATTCACACTCTTCCTCTGGACCAATAAATCCTCAATTACCCATCTACAACAGGAGAGACCCTGCATCAGAATTTCCTGTAGTTCAGTGGTTATTGCATTCACCTGAGAGGTAGCAGGTCCCTAGTCAAATCCTTTCTCTTCAGCAGGCAGAGAGAAGGTCTTGAACTGGGGGAATATCCCAGCTCCTAGGTGAGGACCCTAAACCACTAGGCTAACTCTCTCCTCCTAGCTCTTTTGTATGGAGCTAGAAGGCCTCTGGACACACCTACCAGCTTGGGCCCGACATATGAGTTAGGCAGCTACTTACCTGTTTTGGTTCCTGCATCATGACAGAGCCAAGTGCCTCCAGCAACCAGATCTCCCAGAGAGAGGCAGGGTGCTTTGGACACACCAGCTCATTGGCATTGGCATCACCCTCTGGCTAGCTTAGGTGGCTTCCCACTGTAACCTTTTATTTTATTTAATGAGAAGTTAGCAATGTGGTTCTACACCTCTGTAGGTTGGATCTACAGTGGCTACAGTTTCAAGCTTAACAGAGAGAAAGTCACCTCTGCTCCTTGCTTCAGACTGAAAGTCTCTAGGGACACGTGCCCTAACAGGTTAGTTAGTCATAACATCCCACAAGAAATGAACAATAAACTAAAATCATTGACTACACCCCCTAGCATGCCAGCTTTCTGGATCGCAGTCTGAAGTGTCTGTATCTCCTTGCTCATTGTACAGGGAGCCTAGGTGGCTTTGTGGCTAGCAGTGTGATCCTGTAGTATTTCTAGGACCCTAAAAGTTCAATCTCATGATGCTGAGGGTTGCAACATCAAAATCCCTTCTTAGCTCAGGGCCCCAGAAATCAGGGTTTTATTAGGAGTCTTGGTTCAGGAAAACAGGTCTGTGAGATCCCTGTAGGTCTAAGTATTCCCTGGCTTGTGGGTGTTTGGGACAAACTGCAAGAAGGCAGGAGAGTTGGGTTTACAAGCCCAACAGTGAAAGCTCCTCTAGAAGTTAATTTATAGGGTACAGCTGATTAGGCTTAATTGTAGTGCCGGGATAACCTGGACAGCATGATTGCTGTCACCCTGTGATTGGCCAGGGGATGGGCAGGCTGGCTGCACAAGGTTATATAGCAAACCTGTGGCTAAGGCAGATGATTGGTGTCTCAGCTTTATGGGGGGCTGTTTGAGGAGAAGGAGCTGGAAATATTTGTGAAGGCTCAGAGGTGCTGGAAGCACACTTTGCAGTTTTGTAGGTAGGGGTGAGATATGGAGCCAAGTACAGCTCCTGCCATGGAGGGGATGTGCACTGGTTTTTGGTGCGATGGGCAACAGTGAGCTCTCTGGAAATTAACAAACTCAGGCTGTCTAACTCCAAACTCTTGTAGCTTTTTCTTTTAATTTCCTGCACTCTCTTTTCTATAAATCCTTTAAAGTCTATAGGGGAACCATTAAATGTAAAACAGATATGGACTGAAAAAAACCAGCAACTCTCAGTTGGATTTCCTTATCAAATGCTTATCCTTCATTGTGGCCTCTCTCTACTATAGAGGGACAGAATAGTTAGTCACGAAATTCAAAGCAGCTTCCACACAGCTCCCTTCTACGTAGCTCTCAAAGTGATTTTTGCTATAGTTCTGCCTCAGATTAATTGCAGATAAGTGCAGACTAGAACAATGGTTGAAACAATGTATCCTTTTTAGTCTGCTCACAGTCGCTCCTCTAGCCAATAGAAACACTACAGAGACAGGCATTCAAGATTTGTACAAATACTTGTGATCTTGGGGAGATTTATTCTAGGAACTCCTGGAAGCAGGAAACATATTTTACTCCATGGTAAAGTGTTGTTTAAATATATGGCAGTATGTAAAATATTACTAAATCTTTTAATTACAAGAATAAATTATTGTGCAAAACACTTATTAGGATTTAAATAGATCTTTAAAGAGCATCTCTTTGATGGTCTGTGGACCCTTTTCCAGTGTGTAAAAGCACAGTGAAAATAGAGGCAAAATAATAGCACATTTCTAATCAGGTAAAGATTAATGCGTTGGACAAGGAGTAAAGAGGCCTGGATTCAATTCCTGGTTCTGCCACAGACTGCTAGTCTGACCTGGGGCAAGTCATTTAATCTTTCTGTGCCTCAGTTTCCCATCTGTAAAATGGAGATAATCATGCTTCCTTTGTCTGTATTGTCTATTTAGATTATAGAGTCTTTGTAATAGGGACCGTCTACTGCCATATGAATGCACAGCTCCTAGCACAGTGGGTGTTCTCTTCCAGCTGGGAGCTCAAGGTGCCAGCGGAATATTAATAGCACACAAGCCCCGGGCAGAATGTGTAGCAGAAATCCGATACTTCCACCCCTATAGACCCACCAATCACACCCACAAAATCTATCTACTGTGTTATTTATCAAACTGAGCAATTAAATGGGGACAGGGTAATTGCAGCTCTGGTCAGTAAAAATCTGAGAAGGCTTCCTCTAAAACTGCAGAGCGTTCAGTTAGTTCATTGTAGGAGGGAACACAGCCCTAATTTGTGGCATAGTAAAACATTAAATATTTACTCACATGGATGCTGGCTCCCTCCTAGATTCACTATGCTGGGCCACAAGATATTGTTCCTGCTGTCCTAAGTGAATGAATCACCTTGCCAGGCTGACAGATCATTTTCATTTTCTTCCCTGATATGTGAGCATTGACTTCTCTTTCAATAGAGCAGAAGAAGGAGTAGCAATTAACTAAAGGAGCAGATAGCTTAGAGGTGGAAGCTTCACATTTGAAATCACTGCACTCCTTGGACCCACAAATTGTAAACATGACAGGGCTCGCGTAGTGTTTTATCTTTCTGTATTACAGCCCCTGAGTCCCATGGGGGGTTAGGCCCAGGATCACCCAAGGTCTTGTCTGTTCTCTGTGGGTATTCACAAACTCAAGGCACTTTCCCTAAGAATGAGCATTTGCTCCAAAGCTAAAATGTCTTTCTCCACTGCTATTGTGCTGTCTTTTGTTGGCTGTCATCCTCCATCCCAGCAATGGCTGCATTACACCAAGGTAGAACACATGATTATTTTCTATGAGCTAGTTTGGGATTTTTCAGTTGCTATCTGTAAAATTATTATAATTAGAAAAAGTGTGGAAAACCATGTGCCTCTTCTCTCCCTCTGCACCCATTAGATGAATAAAGGAATCATAACCACTCGGCCGGAGCCCGTATCTCCCCTAGAACAGCTTGTCGCTGACTCTTTAGAGCCCTCATCTACCACTTGCACAGTAGTTTGAGCAAGGTAGAGACCCTCAGCCATAAATCATTGCAGCTCAGTGAGCAGCAGCACAAAACAATACTATAAGAGAAGGCTGCTAAACGTTGCCTTGCCTCTGAGAAGGTGCAAGCCCAATAGTGAGAGTAGGTCAGAGGACATGACCTGGCACTGACTGTTTCAGTGACCTTGCTGTGAGCAGGGCAGGGCCAATCACTTCATGGGGGATTGCAAGGCTGCAAGTGGCTGCAAGCACAGGGACCATTGGTTTGTTTTTTTCCCTCAGGACACAAGGTCAAAGAGGCAGGTGTCTCTCTCACTGGACCAGATGAGATCTAACATATCCTCTCTAGCGGGGCTTTAATTCAAGCAGAAGCGGAGAAGTTGCGAGATTGGAATCTAGCGTGCACAATTCCCAAATCAGGGCATGAAGCCAAATGGGAAAATTCCAGTGGAAGTTTTCCCTGCAGAGCAGGCACCAGGCACAGTAGAAGAAGGGCACTGAAGCAAATAACAAACCAATCTGGATAAAACAAGAACCTACCCAAGAGAGTGGCCTGAGCCTCAGAGTTCAGCTCTAGATCCAGATCTAGGCTACCGTGCAGTGCTGGGATGTTCAGAGCCAGGGCTCTATCTCTGTCACTTCGCCCACACGCTAGGTCCACGGGCAACTTTGTGTGCAAAACGTGCACCAAAAATTACAATTTGAACCAATGTGCAAACTCCACCCTCCTACTCAATCCTCTGGCACCCCTGCCCCTTCTCCCCTTGATGCCCCTCTCTGCACAAATCTAGGGACATTTGTAGTAAACGTCTGTCCCAAATCTGGACTTTAGCGTCCAAAATCTGGGTGCTTACTATGATTCCCCCCAAGCTTGTACCTGCTTGGATCTTATCTCGCTGCCACCAGATAGGATTCTGGCTCCTATCAGCCCCAGTGCCAACTTATCCTTGGGGGCCCCACAAGACCCAGAGACCCCTGGGTCTCCCTATCTCATCCCCTAGCTTCCCCCCTTTCCTTGGGTTAGCCGAGTGATGCCTTACTAAGCTCCTTGAATACAACCCAGCGAGGATATCTACTTCCCCTGAGGATGCATTCAACCTAGTTAAGCTCACACAAGAGATTCACCCCTCCTTTGTCTCGTGCAGTAACTAGAGAAAACCTGAAACACAAGAGAACAGAGTTGATTCTCCCTCTTTCCCCTATAACTTTTTCCCCCGTAGCTGTCCCGCCTGGGACAATAGGAAAGTAAACCACAGAGCATGGGTCCCCTCCCCGAGCCTGTCACACAGAGGTAGACAGAGCTCCGGCACAGAATTCCTCTCCCCTTTGCCTCACTAGGAAAAGAAACTCCACACGTTTTAAAAAGAAAACTTTATGTAAAAAAGAAAAGACTTACATTAACTAAAACTCTGCATAAGAAACTCAATACAGGGATATGATGCTTATAAGAAAATAGGATAACATCTGATTTAAAAGAATAGCCCAATTAAACCAGTTCCAGCAAAATCCACACACATGTAAATTACAAACCAAGTACATAAGCCTATTACTTTTTCCTTTGTCACTTCACTGATAGCAGATATTTGAAAGAGATGGATTAGAAGAAACATGTTTCTCACAGCCGCAGGGAAAACAAAGACCCCAAGTTTCCAGTTCCCTCCCAGACTTTAAAAAAAATCCAGGTCTCTGATGTGGTCCCTGGTCAGTGTTTGGTTCCCCCTTTGTTCACCCTTTACAGGTAAAGAAAATTAACCCTTACCTTTTACTATGACAACATTGCTATGATTTGCAGAGTGCACTGAAGAGGAACAGGTTTGGGGATAGCTGGAGCAAAGAGGGAGCAGTGAAAGCCCAAAGCAAGACCCTGATGCCCATTGGTCCATTTACCCCTGCCGCCGCCATCTTCTGTGTGTTTGTTTGTGTTTCCATGCATTTCATTTCTTCTCCAAGGAAACACTCTTCTCGCTCTGCTCCAGCAAGCTCTCCTCTCTGCTAGGGCACGAGCCCACCACGTCAGTTGGAGCCTTTCCCATTGACTTCGGTCAGCGTTAGATTTTGTCTTGTGAGCAGAGTCAGGACGAGCGTACCCTGACATCTCGTGGTGATTGTGAGAGTGTGGAAAGAATTTTAAGAATTCGTTGGCATCCACCCCCACTAGCATAACCCACACAGAGCTTGGATGGTGATTTTAAAGCTCTGGGCTCCCAATTTTTTGTTATTGGAGCAGGAGGAAAAAAGTTTGCACCTGAATTGTGTGAATGGGGAGCTGTGGGACTGCTTTGTGACAGAAATGACTCAACCTCAGTTGGGTGGTACTTTGTAAACATGGGACATGGGTTCTAAAACCCCATGAATTGAGAGAGGTTGGGGACTGGTGTGTGTACCTAATGGTGGGCCCCCTTTTGAGGGCTTGGAACACCAATTGCACATCCTCCTCTCTCCAATGTTAAAGAGTAGAGCTAATTTTTGATTCTGTTAGGAGTCTATCTAGAGACTGCTGAGCTGAATTTATGTTGGGCCAGTGGTGCACCAGGGCTCCCCTGCTAAGAGCTGAAATCACTGAAAGACCTGAATGGAGATCACAGAGTGCTGTGTTAACTAGCGGGGGACCCTGAAGACCTATTGTTAAGCAGCTGGCAGGGCAGAGCAGAGCAGTTTGCAGCATGTTGGAGCAGCCCATGGCAGTGACCAGAGTGAAGTGGTTGACAGGGACAGCTGGAGGAGTGGCACAGCTGATTGTGGTGAAGGCTGCAGCAGAACTCCACGGAGAGGCGGAGCAGTTGGCTCTGGCCCATGTAAGGTGCCCCTTAACACCCTGTGTGGACTTCCCCCCCCCTTTCCACCCAGGCTGGGGGGAGTGAAACTCTGCAGATAAACTCTTGAATTCTGGGGTGGCAGTGACCAGAGATTTTTGGGTTGTTGGACTTTGGGGTGATTGGACTTAAGACCCTAAGGGGAAAAGGACATTGCCAAACGTACCTGGGGGTAGGTTTTTTTGTTTATAGTTTGTGTTATAATCCTGTTTGTGGTGTTTCTTCAGTGGGATGCTGCATTGTTTCCTTCCTTTATTAAAAAGATTTTGCTACACTCAGACTCCGTGCTTGTGAGAGGGGAAGTATTGCCTCCTAGAGGTGCCCGGGGGGTGTGGTATGTAAGTGTCCCAGGTCACTGGGTGGGGTCTCGAGCCAGTTATGCATGGCGTTACTGAAACGGAACCCCTGGATACTGAACCCGGCCCTTGTTGCTGCCAATTCAAAGGGGCAGAAGGGTTACATCTCTAAATCCCTCATGGCAACTCTCAGTCCTTCGACAGGGCCCACAGTAAATGAGTTTCCAACATTCTGTCCTGGATCTTAATCTTTGCTTGTTTATGAAAAGAAACGAGCAGAAACCCTGAACACAACCCCTCATGATGCTCATGCATCTCCACAGAGGAGCTGCATGATCTGTCCCCCTACATCCCTCATTCTGCCAACCTCCCTTGTGTCATGTCTGAAATTTAGTTTGTCCCCTCCTCAGAACAGAGACGGTGTCTTCTGCTAAGCACCCTTCACCCTCTCGGCACTGATCATGATCAGTGTCCTCCCATTCGAGCCAGGAGGCTGTCAGTCTGAGCACCTCTCCTAAGCTCAGATAGCAGAGGGTCACGCATTTTGGTAGAAGGCCTTAACGAGCACTAATCCCACCCCAATCTTTCCCCCACACTCAGGCTGAACCCAGGCCTGCTTTGAGACTTAGTAGTTGGGTCATAATTAGACACCAAAGCAGGTAATTACTAAGCGTAACATTCCAAAAGGGTGCCCCTTTATCTTAGCACGGTCCCCTCGACTGCATGGAATAACCTTGGGATAAGATTAGAGTGAGACAAAACCTAGATAAATACTGAGATGGGTGAATGCCTTTTATTAGACAATCAGAGCGAAAATTCAGTAGCTGCAAGCCCGAAAGTTATCCTGTCCGATGACTATTCCTGGCAGGCTCTGAGAGCTCTTAAAGGGTGACTAAGCAAAAGGGTTGATGGACACAATCATTTGTCGTGCCTAGAGAAACCTCCAGAGAGGCTGCTGCTATGTGATAACCAGCCCCATTTTTCAGTCTCAAAAAGGTTTGGCCAGGTTAAATAAGTAACTCAACTTGAGGGTGCTTATCCCAGCAGATCCTGGCATTGTCTGAGCTCTGCCTGTCTCCTGTACAAAGGAGTTCAAGGGTTGGTTAGACAACGTCTATTTTTTCTCTTCTTTTTGCTTAATGGAGAGGGAGTTAAATGGCGCAGTGATAAGCAGCAAGGCTGGTAGATATAAACCCAAAAGAAAGAAGGCTTTGAGGCCAGCTTATCTTCTCTTCTCCACTCCCCCAAGGTCTAACAAAGCCCAGGAATCAAAGCAGAACGAAAATAGTCTTTTTTTGTCTAGTACTGTCAGGTTAAAAATACACGTAGAAAAATCAAGTTAATTGTCAAGATGCCAGGATGCAAGATGTCTGCAGTAGCTCTTAAGCTTTGTGCAAGATGCTGCGTTATGTTATTGCTGTAGCTACTTGTTTCTAAGCTCTAGGGGTTTGTCCATTATCCCTCACACCCTAGAAACTGATCTTTCAAAACATTACTACTAGGCATATCCCTTAATGACAGCCTTCAGTGGGACTAAGGCTGAGCTCATTGGGTAGAGATGTTGTCTTTTATGGGTCTCTCAAGGATCATGCCAACTTATAGTGCTATAGAAATAAGAAGTGTGGCCAATACACGTTTACATTTCAAAGCGCTTGTCTATCTAACCCGGCTTTGTTAGCTATTTATCAGGAATGGCCCTAATTACTATTTACATACTTCTCTAATATGTCTTTGAATGTTGAATTTGGGTCATGTAGCCTGCTGGTTGCTCTGGTCTAGTGTCACAGGAGGGTGTTTGAAGGCCCAAAGAGGGGGTTCAGGAAAGAAGCTGTTTGCTGATACCCTGTCTGTGTTCCATTGTGGGGTGGCAGGTGACAACTAGGTGTCTGCGGTCAGAGGGGGTTTTATTTCTGTATTGAAGCAGGGTCTTTTGGGCTCTTTGGGTGGCCCATTCCTTGACAATAATCTGCTGGAACTCACACTGCGTAGAGCTGTTCAACACACAGCACTCAGATATATACGTGTAGTGAAATCATGTAGAAGTTTATTTAGCAAAGTATAAGGATTTGAGAGGTAGCATGTAAAGTGGACACAAATAGTTACATGTCAAGTAAAATCATAAGACTCATTCTAGAGCCTAGATTTAATTAACAAGCTATTCCCCTGTCTAATAAAGTTAAGCTCACTCAAAATCTTTGCAGCATTTTTCTCCTTTCATGAGGCAGAACATGCTGGCAGTTCATCTCCTCAATGAAGGTCCCCAGGTGTTTCTTCGGCCTGCCAGTTATAGCCCCCAAATCCATTGTCTTTACTTGTAAACAGGATAGCCCCTGCTGCTGGTTCTTTTCCCCCTGCAGATCTTCTGTCACATAATGTCATTCATTAGCATCAGGCTCAGTAATGCAAATAGACTTGCATTGTGAGACACAGTATACAGTGGGCTGTCAGAGAGCTAAATGTCTATGACCTTCTGCCTGGTGGAAACTCTTTGTCACCTAAAGACCTGGCTTAAGAACATAGTTTTCAGTACAGATACATAACTTCTTAAATATCATCCATCCATCCATCTTGCAATGATTAGGAGAACGAGTGCATTACTGAGTGCTGGAAGAGATCTTACATGCTGCCCTTTGGCTCACTATTATGTAAATATTGGACCTGTAGGAGGCCTGTGAAATCATATGCATCCCCTTTGCCAGTTGGCATCAGAAGGTTCCTGGGTCACACATGGTTGTAGAGAAAAGCTTGAAAATGTGACCCAAATGCATCCTAAATGCCTAAAATGCAAGTAAAAATAACCTAAAATGTATTGTTTCCTTTTCAATCTCATACTTATAAAGCCAATCGAATGGTTCTGGGGGTCTGACGCCATGGATTTTTAATGCTTGGGATTGATCATACTTTAATAACCATTTACCAAAAAAAGTTAAATAAAAAGAAATGATCAGTTGCCAATAACATCTTAGATTATTAGCACTATAAAAGGAGAAACATATTTGTTTTCACTATTGATGGTCTTTGATTTTTTCCCTCTCTCTCATTTGCATAATTCTAATGACCTACTCAGTTTCACTTTGAATTCATAGCCCTTTTCTCATCAGGTTCACTTTCAAGCTCTGACATGACATTGCAATGCTCTGGCTAGAAATGCTGCAGCAGGGAATGATTTCAAAGGGTTTTAAAAAATGTTTTATATAGTAATTAAATAAGATCCTGGGAACATTTTTTATTTGTTTTTAGGGCTCTATTTTTCCTGGGCGGGTTGTTTTTGAGAGTTGTTAATGTTAATATTAATATTGAATTTATTTTTATGCAATCTAAATTTTAGGCAATTTCAGAAGGAAAAAACATCAAGAAAGTAGAATAGTTCATTTACCTGAGCAGCACCATCCTGGCCAACAGAGACTTCAGGAAAGAAGTGACATCAAGGATAGGGAAGGTGTTCACGGCATTCGCAGAACTCAACAATGCATGGAAATTAAAGCTAGTGCAAAAATAAAACTCATAATTTTCAACTCAAACATAATCTCAGTATGAATCTACGGCTGCGAGAGCTGGAGAGCTATTCAAATATTAGACAGGAAATGAGATGCCATTGAAAACAAGTGTCTCTGAAAGATGGTGTCTTTTGGAATGCGAGATCTGTGAAATCCCAGCCAGCAACTTGTCTCCACTAGAATTAGACGGACTTGTTGAACATAACTGGAGCATGTACTCTAGATGCCAACACCCAGACTCCCACAAGAAGCCGTCTAGTGGAAACCAACTGGTGTGAGGAAATGAGGGTGCCCAAGAGAAACAACCCTTAGCAGGGAGGACAGAATTGTGGTTCTCAACACCATAGAGGAGATGCAGGCAACAGTGAATGTCAGAGAGGGATGGAAAAGGGCAAATATAGTGCCCATCTATAAAAAGGGAAATAAAAACAACCCAGGAAACTACAGACCAGTTAGTTTAACTTCTGTGCCAGGGAAGATAAT
>NC_133776.1:3168420-3190244 GCF_003597395.2 Chelonoidis abingdonii | reverse complement strand
ATTTATTTATAAAGGAAGGAAGAAAAAGGAAAGAGGGGACAATGGAACTCTCTCTTTAAGGCTTATCAGTGAATGCAACAAATATATCTTGATTTGTTAGCTTGACCAAAAAAGCATTATTCATCATCTCTGAAGCGTTCATTCAAAATTAGTGGAGGTACAATAAGCTCAAATAAAACCCCCAAACTCTCAGTGAGCTCGAATGAAAAAGGTAGCAAATTTAGCTCAGCCTGGTTCGCTAGCATGTCCAATATAAAAAAGGCGATAAAAAACTGCCCCCCCATGATGTTGGCGTTTCATGTAAAATGGAGGGATTGGTGAACTGAGTTTGTCTTAATGATTCCCTCCGCCCCAACCCCTTTTAAACTTTTAACAGCTGCAGCAAAGCAATTGCATTATATCTTCAGTTAAACAGACTATGGAGCTTTTGGGGTTCGCGTGGCACTGTATTCTGTGGCAATTTAAGAATTGGCGTCAGCTGCCAGAGTAGATAACTGACAAGGTGCCGAAATTTAAGGGAACACCAAAAATACAGTGGAATCCCTGGATTTCTCTCCAGGATAAATTCTCTTGCTGAGTTGAAGGTGACATGAAGAGAAACCATCAAAATTACTTTACTTGGTGGGCCACGAGCTCTGCCCATTCCCATAGACAAAAAGTTAGGTCTACTGGGGCTCAATGGTCTCTCACTGGAGCCGAGCAGTATAATCAAGCCTCATAATGTGTGTCTAGTTTACAATATGAGAACGAATCGGAAACATTTGTGTTAGAAAACTATATAAGGGCTTAGGATTCCAGTAGTTGAGCTGATGCTGATATGTAGCTCTTTACTCCCTGCCAATCCTCCCTTGTTACACTGCTTCATCTCAACTACTCTCTCCTTTCAGGGAGGATAGGGCTATTTCACCAGCCCCAATCTCCAACGAGACTAAAGATAACTTATTTCCCACCATATTGACTGTAACCCTGTCTCCAGCTGTGATGCTCGTCGCTCTTTTCTCTTACTATTGTTGTGGCACCCAAGGGCATGTCTACACTCCAGTGTAAGCCTTGGGGCTTGGGGACTTGAGTCACTGACCCTGGGTTAGCGAGCCCGGCTTAAGTGTTACACTGAAATTGTTAGCTTTAACATTAAGAACTTTCTACCGGGCTTCATGGCATCCACACTTTGCAGTTCACAGGCCTGAATCAAATCGGCCATATCCCAGACTCTTGCGCCCTCCCAAAATTGCGGCCATGACACATATCCGGGGTGCAGTTCCAGACTGCGTTGAGGGTTATTGTCACGCCTGCCCTCTGGCAACCTTGCGGGGCAGGGTCATTGTCTTCGCAAGCCTGAGCCCTGACTCCGGTTTACACTGCAGTTGTAGACATACCATAGGAACACCCAAGCTTTGTCGCACTGGGCACTTATACAAGCATATAACACAAAAGTTTGGTTGTCTCAAATTGGAGAAGCACTAAGCATAGTTTAACTTTAATCACATATTCAAGTGCTTTCTGGAACTGATCGCCAGCCTCAAGTAATAGCTTAGAGGAGTATGGCAGCACAGAGCATGCACAGTCTTTCTGCAACCTGGAGTGGAAAAAAAACCCAACTCATAAAAAATGAAAAGCAACAAGAAATTTCCTTTCATATTAGTAGCAAGCCTGAGAATGCGTGAAAACCCCAGGATCTGGGTTGTGAGATGTATTTGTCACTTTTATGCTCTCCATTTACTTTGCATTTTCTCCACGCAGCCCTAAATCAGCAATAAATTGGTTCCGTTTGTTTTTATCAGTTTCACTTTGGTTCTTCTCTGCACTGTCACATGCTGCAAAACAATAGATCCCTAGATTTGCCTCCACACACAAGTCCCTCCTATCTGTATAATGGGCATAGGGTGAGCGGAAGACATTGGGGCGTAACTGTCCTATTACACCAACAACACACCCCCTCTTGAACCCCTCATACCAATCTAACATTTGAGAGGGTGAGAGGCAGAGGATCGCACCGGAGGGTGATCAACTACCTGTGCATGTCACGGAAATGGCTGTTGTCTTGAGTCTGCTGAAGCAGCATAGACTGGCGTCATTGCCTCTCCCGGAAGCCCTGCACCAAAGCCCATTGCGATTGAGCCGCAGCATCTGGCCCTTGTGATAACGAAGGCAAAGGAACTGCAGTTGTCAAAAAAAAAGAGAATGGAAGATTAAAACAAAACGAAGCAGAACTTATGTTCAAGGATGGACCCAGAGTAATAACCCATTGAAGGGAATCGCTTTCTGCAAGCAATATGTCAATGCAGCACACTCGGTGGGGACAATTTACTTAATTCAAGCCAGCATCTGCATAGTCTGGGATTTCACTCTCTCGCAAACCTTTCAAACCCCAGGCAGTCTTTAAAACAGGATCTATGATACACTCCCCCAACAGAAATAGGCAACCATCCATCACGGGGTGATGGACGGCCAGGTAAGTCCAATGTCCCTTTCAGACTGGCATTTGTCGCTGCATTACAAAAGTCCCACTCTCCCTCCCTCCCCCAGCTCCCTCCCCAAATTCCTGTCAGGTCAGCGAGCAGCATTTCCATAACTCAGTAAAACAAGCAGGGTAACCACTGTGGCTGCAGAAAAGTTCCAGGTAGTCCTGGCCAGAATTGCACCTGCTGCACTGATGAACGATATCAGGGTTGCAGGAATCCAACAGTGTAAGCAGAATGGCCGCAGAAACAGGTGGCTAATTGGAAAGATCAGAGGATAAAAGGTATAATTTGAGGGAGAGGGGAGGCTCTTTCATTTCTTTTTGAACTTTATTTATATGTAATATCTAACTGTATGTTTGCTGAGTAGAAGTAGGAGCTTTGTAGTCCTCTTGGCAGTTACTTCCTTGTTTGTGTTAATACAAAGATAACACCAGTGTTACCCATTCCTGATTTAAAACATTAGGATTAAATGTCCGTGGCCAAATTCAGATTTGGGTAACTACATTGCTGCTGCCCTAATTCCTTCTGCAGTTTTATATGGCAGTAGCATAGTTTCTTATTTCTGTCTTCAGCTGATGTGTAGTGTGTTATATGCCTGTAAACAGCTGCCAGGTTCACTCCAAGAAATGGGTGCATTTCAGGATAAATGATAAGAGAAGATGGGCCAGAGGCTGGGGACTTCCGGTAATATTTTGAGGGAAGACAATTCTGACTCCAAACCAGGATCCAATTCAAATTTCACGGCTGGCACTTATAGGGTAAAAACAAGGAGCCCTCTTCAAACACCCCAAATGTTGTTTTTCTCAGGGAGTGAGGGTAAAAGAGGAAGGTTAGAGGATGAGGAATGTCAGACTTTAAATTCCAGATCTCAACTCTGTGCTTGGCTCTCACAAACTGTGCATATATTATGGAGCGCTTTAGGTCTTCCCTGCGTGATGATGATAATAACTGACTTATCAACACCAAAACTGACGAATCTGGTAATGTAACCCACATTCTGAGCCTGCCAAGAAAATGCTGCCAAAATGAAACAAGTGACAGAGTGTTGCCATGATGGAGACGTGTGTGCTGAACATGTTACAGAAACCCAGACAGTTAGACCAACTATTAGCAGAGGAATAATAAAGGTCTTCATTCAGAAGAGGCAGGGAGAGTGTGAGGATCAATGTTCTATCCTGTGCGTGTGTGTTGTAAGGCCACACGTGGGTTCGACTCGCTCTAGAGAGCTGCACGTGACACTGTGACCTTTTCATTGAGTTCATTGGTTTCTAATGCAGACAGCTGGGCTGAAAGACAATATTGTCGAGCCGGCTGCAGTTGAAGAGGGCACCCCTTTGTCACGTCTGTTGTCACTGGGAAGTTCTACACTCTGTAGACATTTGCAGATTATCATCCCCACCATTAAAATTTAAAAATGAACATGGAAAGTATACAGTTTCTGCTCACTGGGATTGTGTTGAGAGAAGATCTGAAGGAACATTAATGGTTGTGCAGGTAGCTCTGTTAAGAGGAAGCCAGGCATCTAATTAATGATACATACAGCCACATTCAGTTTCATTAACTCATGCTGGAGCCCTTTCTTTTACTGAACAGCTCTATGCTTTCTGCCATGTCTTAAGAGGGAACAGATCAAAATTTACTTGACCCCCTTAAAAATTATTATTTATTACGTTCCTTCTCATTGCCAGGGCGAAATGGTCTCTTCCAAGATTCATAGACTCTAGGAACCCGAGAAGGGACCTCACGAGTTAGTCATCGAGGTCCACAAGGATACCCTCTGCCCCTGCCTCATCAGGACAAATTACTCCATCTTGATCTAGACATCCCATGATAGACATTTATCTAACCTACCTTAAAATATCTACAAGATGAGTTCCACAAAGCCTCCCTAGTGCAATTCGCGTATCCGGTTCCACCTGTATTTAACTACCCTGCACACGTTTACGGAACGTTTTCCTAATGCCAACCTGAATCTCCCTTGCTGCAGTTTGAGCCCATTGCTTCTTGTTCTATCCATTAGAGGCTAAGGTGAAAAGTTCTCCCTCCTCTGATGACACCATCCCTTTTAGATACCTGGAAACTGCTCCTATCATGTCCCCTCTCAGTTCCTTCTCTTTTCCAAAATAAAAGAAGAACCAATCTTTTCCAGAGCCTTCTTCTTACTTTATAGCTCACTTGTTTCTCTTAAGAAAGACCTTTAATGAATTCTTGTTGCTCTTCTCTGGACCCTCTCACATTTTCCTATATCTTTCTTGAAAATTCGTGGGCCAGAAGTGACACAATACTCAGTTGAGGCCTAACCAGCGCAGAGTAGAGCGGAAAGGAATGACCTTCTTCAGTAATTGCTTTCTAGTTATACAGACACACACTACTTAATGCAGCCCAGATTCACGTTTTTGCTTTTTCTGCGAACAATGCACACTGTTGACGTCAGTATTTAGTTTGTGGTATGGTGCCACTATGAAACCCTAGATCTCTTGTCTGCCCATAACCCTTCGGTAGACAGCTCTCTCTCACCAAGCTGTGTGTGTGAAACTGCATTTCCTTCCTAAGTGGGCCCCACTTTGCATTTGTCTTTATGTTTGAACTTCATCCGGTTATACCTCAGACCATTTCTCCAATTTGTCGCAGATCATTTGGAAAAAATTGTACCCTCTCGTCCTCAAAGGCAGTTGCATCGCCTGCCCCGGTCCATATCTTTTTCACTGTTGTTACATAGCTTTTTCTCATATTTTCGCTTTAATCCGATGCTCTGCCAAAAACACTAAATAGAGCGTACTTTCATTCTGATCGCCACATCTAAGTCGCGATGAAAGATAATATTACAGAGCCGGGGTCCCAAAACTAGTATCGAACCGTTCCAACCGTCCTGTTCCTTGTGAGGAAACCCCACTTTTATCAGACTTTATAACCATTTCCAATGCCAGGGATTGGAGCCAATTAATAAATAGTGAACAGACATACTCTCTTGGTGAGTACATATACGCGCGTTATTCCAGCCAGTTATGCACCCACACTCTAAATTCAGTTAGATATAGCCCCATCTAAAGTTCGTCTGTAATTGCCTAGTTTATCATAAGGATATCATGCTAGAGGCACCAGTATTCAAATTGCCTACTAAACTCTAGATATACCATCATCCAATACTGCCTGCCACCGCTTCATCCCTTATCACAGGCTGTTGATGAGTGCCGCTCGCCCCGCGCCGATCACACGCGATCAGTTATTTTTTCCCTTATTTTCAAAAAAAAAAGGGGGAGGGGAGATGCTATCAGCTCTTTTCACCTGTTGACATGATTCTTCGAGTCTTTAGTATGTGTGTGTTATCTGGTCGATGTCTTCTTATACAAAGCCATGCTAGCTATTCCCTATTACCCTTACCACCTTAGGTTGGACATTAGGAAAAAGTTCCTAACTGTCAGGGTAGTTAAACACTGGAATAAATTGCCTAGGGAGGTTGTGGAATCTCCATCTCTGTAGATATTTAAGAGTAGGTTAGATAAATGTCTATCAGGGATGGTCTAGACAGTATTTGGTCCTGCCATGAGGGCAGGGGACTGGACTCGATGACCTCGTGAGGTCCCTTTCAGTCCTAGAGTCTATGAATCTATGGAAGAGACCAGTTTCCGCCCTGGCATGAGAAGGACGTAATAAATAATAATTTTTAGGTCAAATTTTGATCTGTCTCTTAAGACTGGCAGAAAGCATAGAGCTGTTCAGTAAAAGAAAGGGCTCAAGATGAGTTAATGAACTGAATGTGGCTGTATGTATCATTAACATTAGGTGCCTGGCTTCCTCTTAACAGAGCTACCTGCCACCTAATGTTTCCTTCAGAATCTTCTCATCCCAGTGAGCAGAAACTTTCCATGCTCATTTTTAATGATAACAAATGTCAAAGAGTGTAGACTTCCCAGTGACAAACAGAAGTGCAAGGGGTGCCCTTCACTGCAAGCCGGCTCGACAATATTGTCTTTCAGCCCAGCTGTCTGCATTAGACAAATGAACTCCACTGAAAGTCCAGTGTCACGTGCAGCCTCTCTGAGAGCAGTCAGAACCACCTGTGGCCTTACACACACACACACTCTCCCCTGCCTCTCTGATGAAGACCTTTATTATACCTCTGCTAATATTGTCTAACTGTCTGGTTTTCTGTAACATGTTCACCACACGTCTCCATCATGGCAAACACTCTGTCACTCTGTTTCATTTGGCAGCATTTCTTGGGCCAGGCTCAGATGTGGTTACATTTACCAGGTCAGTTTGGTGTTGAATAAGTCAATACTATTCATACATCACCAGGGAAGACCCTAAAGCGCTCCATAATATATGCACAGTTTGTGATGAGCCCAAGTCACAGAGTTGAGATCTGGATTTAAAGTCTGACATTCCTCATCCTCTAACCTTCCCTCTTCTCCCTCAACTCCCTGAGAAAACACACATTTGGGGTGTTTGAAGCAAGGGATTTGTTTTACCCTATAAGTGCCAGCCGTGAAATTTGAATCTGGATCCTGGTTTGGAGTCAGAATTGTCTTCCCTCAAAATATAGGAAGTCCCAGCTCTGGCCCATCTCTCTATCATTTACTCCTGAAATGCACCCATTTCTGGAGTGAACCTGGCAGCTGTTTAACAGCATATAACAACACTACACATCAGCTGAAGACAAGAAATAAAGAAATATGCTACTGCATATAAAACTGCAGAAGGAATTTAGGGCAGCAGCATGTAGTTACCCAAATCTGAATTTGGCCAGGACATTTAATCTAATGTTTTAAATCAGGAACTGGGTAAACTGGTGTTATCTTTGTATTAACACAAATAAAGGAGTAACTCCAAGAGGAACTACAAAGCTCCTACTTCTACTCAGCAACAGTAAAGAAATGAAAGAGCCTCCCCTCTCCCCTCACAATTATTAACCTTTTATCCTCTGATCTTCCAAGCTACCACCTGTTCTGCGGCCATTCTGCTTACACTGTTGGATTCCTGGCATACACCTGATATGTTTCATCAGTGCAGCAGGTGCATTCTGCAGGACTCACCTGGAAACTTTCTGCAGCCATCAAGTGGTTACCCTGCTTGTTTACTGGAGTTATGGAAATGCTGCTCCTGACCTGACAGGATATTTGGGGGAGGGAGCTGGGGGAGGGAGGGAGAGTGGGACTTTTGTATGCATGCCAGAACAAATCCAGTCTGAAAGGGACATTGACTTACCTGTGCAGTCCATCACCCGTGATGGATGGTTGCCTATTTCTTGTTGGGGAGTGTATCATAGATCTGTTTTAAGACTGCCTGGGGATTTGAGGTTGGAAGATCCTATTAATAATGCATGATGTGGCTGAATTAAAGTAATAATTGTCCCCACAGAGTGTGCTGCATTGACATATTGCTGCAGAAAGCGATTCCTTCAATGGGCTTATTACTTCTGGGTCCATCCTTGACATAGTTACTGCTCGTTTATTTGACAACTCAGTTCCTTTGCCTTCGTTATTCACTAAGGGCCAGATGCTCGGCTCAAGCAATGGGGCTTTGTGCAGGGCTTCCGGGAGAGGCAATGAAGCCAGTCTATGCTGCTTCAGCAGCCTCAAGACAACAGCCATTTCCGTGACATTGCCCCCCACCCTCTCAAATGTATGCTTGTATGAGAGGGTTCAAGAGAGGGTGTGTTGTTGGTGTCATAAGGACAGCTTACCCCAATGTCTTCCCTCACCCTATGCCCATTATACAGGATAGGAGGGACTTGTGTGTGGAGCAGATCTAGGGATCTATGTTTTGCAGCATGTTGACAGTGACAGAGAAGAACCAAAAAGTGAAACTGACTAAAAACTAAACGGAAACCAATTTATCTGATTTCATGGGCTGAGTGGAGAAAAATGCAAAAAGTAAATGGAGAGCATAAAAAGTGACAAATAAATCCACAACCCAGATTCTGTGTTTTCACATTCTCAGGGCTTGTTACTAATATAGGAAAGGAAATTTCTTGTTGCTTTTATTTTTTAATGAGTTGGGTTTTTTTCCATCCAGGTTGCAGAACAGACTGTGCATGCTCTGTGCTGCCATATCTCTAAGCTATTACCTTGAGGCTGCAGTTCCAGAAAGCACTTGAATATGTGATTAAAGTTAAACATATGCCTTAGTGCTCTCCAATTTGAGACCAAAACCAACTTTTTGTTATATGCTTGTATAGTGCCCAGTGCGATCAAGCTGGGTGTCCTAGGGTATGTCTACACTGCAGTGTAAACCCGGAGTCAGGCTCAGGCTTGAGACGAACCCCTCCCCCAAGGTTGCAGGGCAGGCAGTGACACAACCTCTCACCAGTCTGGACTGCACCCCGGAATGTGTCATGGCCGCATTTTGGGAGGGCGCTAAGGAGTCTGGGATATGGCCGATTTGATTCAGGCCTGTGAACTGCAGTGTGGATGCCAGAAGCCCGGGTTAGAAAGTTCTTAATGTAAAGCTAACAATCAGTGTAACACTTAAGCCCTGGGCTCGCTAACCCAGGGTCAGCTGACTCAAGTCCCCCAAGCCCCAGGCTTACACTGGAGTGTAGACATGCCCCTTGGTGCCACAACAATAGTAAGAGAATAGCGACGAGATCACAGCCTGGGAGACAGGGTTACAGTCAATATGGTGGGAAATAGTTATCTTCAGTCTCGTTGGAGATTTGGGGCTGTGAAATAGCCCTATCACTCCCTGAAGGAGGAGTAGTTGAGATGAAGCAGTGTACAAAGGGAGGATCTGGCAGGGAGTAAAGAGCTAATACCACGCTCACTACTGGAATACCTAAGCCCCTATATCAGTTTTGCTAACACAAATGTCTTCCGATTCGTTCTCTATTGTACTAGACTACACATTATGAGCTTGATTCATCCTTCATCGGCCTCAGTGAGAGACATTGAGCCCAGTAAGAACCTAACTTTGTCTAGCAGAGCCCCTCGTGGCCCCACCAAGTAAAGTAACTTTTGATGGTTTCTCTTCCATGTCACCTTCAACTTCAGCAAGAGGAATTTATCTGGAGAGAAAATCCAGGGATTCCACTGCTATTTTGTGTTCCCTTAAAATTTGGCACCTGTCAGTTAATTAACTTGGCACTAGCAATTTTATTGCCCAGACAACATTGCCACAGCAGAACCCCCAAAAGCTCCATAGTCTGTTTAACTGAAGATATAATAGCAAGTTGCTTTGCTGCAGCTGTTAAAAGTAAAAGGGGTTGGGGCGGGAGGGAATCCATTAAGACTATCTGCATTACATCATGGGGGGAAGTTTGCTTTTATTAGACATGCTAGCCCCAGGCTGAGCTAAATTGCTACTTTCATAGCTCAGCTGAGAGTGGTTATTTGAGCTTTATTGTACTCCACTAATTTTGAAGTGAACGCTTCAGAGATGATGATAATGTGCTTTTTGAGTCAAGCTAACAACAAGAATATTGTTGCATTCACTGATAAAGCCTAAAGAGAGAAGTTCCTTTCTTCCTTCCTTTAAAAATGTTGACTGATGGTGTCTCAGAGGTGCTAACTGGATGTGTTAAGTCGGGAAGAAATAGCAGCTGAAAATATTGCCTCGATCATATGATTGTCATCTCCAGGAAGAAAGCTACATGGCAGAGCATTCACGTCTCTTTCTACCATACAAAAAGTCACCTGATGTGCTCTCAAGAAAGAAGGGTCCTTGTTTTGTCCTCTTTCCCTACCCTATTTGGTTATTCACACAGTGCACAGTTAACCTGTGGAACTCGTTGCCAGAGGATTTTGTGAAGGCCAAAACTATAACTGGATTAAAAAAAGAATGAGATAAATTCATGGAGGATAGGTACATCAATGGCTATTAGCCAAGATGGTCTGGGATGCAACCCCATGTCCTGGGTGTCCTTAAGCCTCTGACTGCCAGATGCTGACACTGGATGACAGTGGATAGATCACTTGATGATGGCCCCATTCTGTTCATTCCCTCTGAAGCACCTGGTACTGGCCACCACTGGAAGACAGGACACTGGGCTAGATGGGCCATTGGTCTGACACAATCTGGCTGTTCTTATGTATATGGTGAGCTTTCTGAGTGATGGACTAATGGTCTGGTCTGCCACGGGGAGCCCTAAGGCCCAGATCCTCAAAGGTATTTTGGCACCTAACTTTCATTGAAATCAATGGGAGCCGGCATAGGCACCAACTGTGTGTGCGCTCCAGAGCTCAAGCACCCACTGAAAAAAAAATAAGGGGGTGTTCAGCACCCACGAGCCAACAGTAGGTGGCAGACGCACGTACATGGTGCACAGTGAAATTGGAAGGTGGAAAGCACCCACCAGCAAACACAAAAGTCAGTGCGTCTGGGAGCTGGGTGCCCCAGTCTCTGGGAGCTCTGGTCTGGGCTCACATTCCCATGGCTAAGAGCCATTATCCTCCCCAGGCTTGGGCTCTTCAACCCAGTCCCTCTCTTTCCTCATTGCATTTAGAGATTCACCATTGAGTTCTTTTATGTTCATACACTGAGATGGGCTGACATGGCATCACGCTGCTGTGGGGAGCTGCGGGCACCACCACCTGGCCTGAATTTATCTGCCCTAATCTCGCCTGTACTACAGGAGTGCCCGTCCCACAATGTCTGAGATTGTGCCTGCCTCCAGGGCAACATGGCGCACGGTGCTGGGAAAACTCTCCTCTTTAGTTCTTGTGGGAGGCTTGGCCATGTCAATACAGCCTCCTGTGCAAAGGCTATTACAGTGAATTTCTAAGCGGCATTAGCTCAACCGAGCTGGTGTAGCATGCTTGGAAAGCCTTGGCGAGATGCAGGCTTCGAAGTCTGAAGCCTTGTTAGCTGGCGGTGTTGTAGCCTAGGCTGAAAAGTCTAAATTGAAAACCACTCCCTTTTTGCCTGTCAGGGCATACTCTGAAGGAACTGGGACTTGAGCCCAAGAAGTATTGCGCACCTGCAACTCAGAATCGGGCCCTGAGTTTGAAATGCTGAGCCATTCACATCATACCCTACCAGGATCTCATGCAGCCTCAGAATTAAGAGAGAAGCCAGGTGTCACTTGTGACAGGTGGCTCTGGTGACCTTAGGAAGAGTGCCACCTCCCATTCTTCTCTACACGCCAGCCATTCGTGCTCCAGAATTCTGTCTCCTTCTTTGCAGCTGAACATGAAGGATGGGTTGGGAGCTCCCACAGGTGAGAGACTTGGTAGCCTGATGCAGTGTGCTGGCAAGACCATATGATGAGGAGGTTTGTAAAGCTGTGCATATATCTGGAATGGCTGCTATTGGGAGGAGGTGGTTGCAGGAACTATACAAAGGCTGCTCCCCAGGGACAAAAAGGTATGAAACACCTCAGGGGAATTCAGCTCTTTATTTTTCACCTAGAAGGATGTGTGCCTGGGCTCTCTCCCCAGTCCTTACCCACTTTGAAATAACAGCTGCTCCTGGAGGACAGGAGGGGGGCACAGAGGAACAGAGATGGCATTAATGTTTTTATTGCAACCCCCGAGGACTAGCTTGTCTGAACAGAGCTCACGTTTACTGCAGCAGTGAGTGCTGCACACTCAGCCTCAGGGATGGTGTGCAAAGGTGTGACAAGGTATGACATTCCTTTATCCATTGGTGTCACTCTAGAGGAAATGTCTGGATCCTGGTTAGCTAAATCGGTACAAACTCTGGCTAGAAACACCAGGATCAGGGATATCCCTGGGGCAGACAAAATCTGAGAGAGAAATTCACACCTACTGTCCACTAAGGACAACATTGTGGTTGAGCCACAGAACTGGGAGGCAGGGATGCCACTTCTGTTCCCAGATGTGCTGCTGACGTTGTGTGTGTCCTTAAATAAGTCGTCTCAAACTCACTGGGCCTCAGTTTTCCCATCTATAAAATGGGATTCCTACTTTATATGAGCTGCAGGGGTGTTTTGAGTCCAAATGGATCAATGCTTGCAAGGCATATTGAGATCTCGGACGAGGGAGGAGTATGGTTGTGCCACCATGGGCTGCTAAAATAAACAAATATTAACAGCCAGGAATTCTCTGTAAAGTTTCATTCATGCTGACTCCTGGTCCTCTCCCATCAATGCTTCTGAAGGCATATTTAAATATCTATTAATCAGCAACAAGGGCTATGTAGGCCAAGATTTTCAAAAGGGGCTAGTGATTTTGGGTGCCAGCTTGGGATGCTTTAAACAGAGGGATGCTTTTCAGAAAGGGCTGAGCGCCTGTCCTCTGAAAATCAAGCCCCTTTGAAGAGTCTCATGTCGGGCACCCAAAAGCCTCTAGTCAGTTTTAGAAGCCTGAGCCTAGCTAGTGTGTCATGGGGAGATGATGTGGGATAAGCAGCGTGAGACGTTGAATCTCTAGAGCATGGGGAAAACCAGGATAATGCAGTGAGTGGCGGCCGCTCCACTGGGCAGAGCCATGCTGTGACATTTTATCTGAAAGCAAGTTTGCAAGTTGAACACATACTCAGAGCAACTTTAAACTGCGCCCACCACCGCCTGCATGGCAATAACCTGAGTGCTCACTGAACTTGGCAGCCTCACAAAAGTAATATTTTTCCAAGGATGAACTGTTCTTGAATAATTTCTGTAATGTATGGGACACAAAGAGGCTCTCTATCACTATTAAGATACGGACATCTTCTTGCTCTGGCTGTCTTCTGAGGCAAAAGTATTTACTGGGCACAATGCAAGGAGAATGTCATCTGCTATTTATGTTTCAGCTTCACTGCTGTTCTTTGTGCTATCCAGGCTTGCTGGAGGAATACGAGATTGTGTGTCAGGCTCCGTTTCTGGCTCAGTGGCAGTGAGGAGCTGTCAGTGTTATTTTCAGGTGGTCTTCTGCGCTGGTAACTCACATTTTCCAGTGAAACCGATTCTTTATGCCCAAGATGGAAAAAGCTAGAGGCAGGGTCCTCCCTACATGTCCATTTGTCCCATGACTATTCCCCGCCACTCCCTTTATTGTGAATTTAGCACCGGGAAAAGGCACCTGAGCCTAGAAGACTGAAGACCTGTCCACCAAACAACTCCAACACAAGCAGCACCAATGCAAAATCTTCTCCCCTCCTGCCGTTTGGCCCTCTGTGTCAGCATGGAAAGACCATCTCAAAGGCTGAGAGGAGGGATTCCAGCTGCATGACCCATGGTTTAATCCTCAGACCATTGGTGATGGCATTATCTGTCTCAGTTTGGTTGTAAGCTTTAGGGTTTCTCATGCTTTGGGCTGATGGCAACTGCAGCTCAGACAGACCATTGTATGGTGATCCCTCCTCTGTCCGTGACCAAGCACTGAGCTGGACGGGTCCCTCTCCACCCCAAAGGTTAAATGGTCATTTGTCTCTGTTTGGAGGCGCACAGCTCGGCACTCCACCCTTGGCAAATCAAACCCTGCTTGGTGTCCCTGTAAGATAATGGCTGATTTGCCCAGTCTCCTTTTTGGGTTGCCTCAGCTGGGCTATTTTTCTTAAACCTTTTTCTTTTTCCTTTTTTCAATGGGGATGTTTCTACAGATGCCTTTAAAGCAATCACCTGCCTACTGTAAAACCCAAACGGCTCCGATCAGAAAGCTCCCAGGTATCCTGAATTGACGGCTACTCTCTGTGCTGTCGCTACTTCTCAGTAAGGTTCCATCTTTGTGTGATGGAGTGAACTAGAGCAGTATCAAAGCTTGTCCGGCCAAACGGCACACTCAGTCATGGCGCATTCGTGTTACTAGAGATCTGGGCTCCACCAACCTGCCCTCTTCATGCACTGCAAACTCCCACTGCTTTCAATGGGAATTCTGTGCAGGAGGGACTATGTGATCAGACCCCATTAGCTTATGCAATAACTTTACAGTAACCAGGCCTGCCCGTTATTGTACAGCCACAGACTCCCTCATCTGTACGGACAACAACCTGGTCTGGTCCACACTGAACTCTTCCGGGTTCTGGCAGTTTCTGGGTGAGGCGCGCTCTCCCCGTGAACCATTTTTTCCCCTACAGCATGTCCAGCAATGGTCTGTTACAAAGGATAGTTTGAGGTTCAGAGAAAAAACAAGGAAAAATTTCTTCTGCCTTTCTCTGGAGTGCAGGCTTTTAAAGAGCTGAACGCTGCCTTCTTTTTCCATTTGGCTGGGGGTTCGCACTCTCGTGTAGCTGGCAGAATGGTTTTCTCATGAAATCAGTCCCATCCATCCTCATCCTCTACATGTAAATGATAGAGTTTCTGGTTCCAGTGAGCCTGAAGGTGGAGGATACAATTGAGAACACAGGAATTCCCGGACTGGATCAAACCAGACATCCATCTAGTTCAGTGTCCGGTGTCCTTCAGGGGCCAACCCCAGCTGCTTCAGAAGAAGGTGCAAGAGATGCTGCAGTTATGGGATAGCCTGCATGCAGGGAGAGTTTCTTCCTGATCATTAGCTGGAGATGGACTCATGCTCTGAAACATGATGGTTGTGCCCTTCTGTACGGTAGTGGGTTCTGTTACCAGCCCAAAAGGGCTCGGAACCCATCCCAAGTCTCTATCAGGCTCTTCCCTTAGGGCATAGGTTATTAGCTCCAACTCAAAACGTAGGCAAAACATCGAAAAAAGCAGTTCCTCTGCCCCCCAAGGGCTCTGGTTCCTTGCATCTCTCATGCGGAAAGCAGGACACATCCCTTTCCCTTCAATTCCCTGATTTGGGGCCTACTGCAGGAGCTCATCTCCCTCCTGCAGCTCCTTTCCAGCTGAGCTCTCCCTGCTCTTTATCAGGGTCACCTGACCCCTTCCCAGCTAGTTCTGATGATGCAGCAGGGCTGGCAGGCACCAAGCCATGTGCCCCTGAAAGGAGCAGACAAACCTGTTACACCTCCCCAAACTCTTTTCTTTCACGTTGCTTGAAGAGATTTCCACTAGCACCCGCCACTTTTACTCACTCCCCCTTCCTCCATCACTGCCTGTTCCGCACTCCACAAGAGCTCAGGGACTTTCAGGGAAACTGCTTTACGGGTTCAAAAGCTTTGTAGAGAGCAGATCCAGAGGGACAGAATTTTATCTTTCCCACCTCATGTAATTTCAAGCTTGTGACGTTGCCCTCTGCAAGAAGTGAGGAGACCCAGTGTTAGAAGAGAGTACATTTCTAAGGATAGCGAAAAGAAATAGTCCATCCAGAACAATCATCATTATTCTTTATGTTCCAGTGAGCATGCAGAGACTGAACCTGGCTGGTAGAAAAGTAAGACCAACTTGTTAGGACTTGGATCATCCATTTGCATATAAATCAACCTTCCAAACTAGCATCATGGGAGCCCAGGACTTGAGCCAACGAGCCAGCCTGCCCAGCAGACGTTCAGACACTTGTACCTTGATGTGACATCATTGCATCTACACCGCAGTTTTAATATCACTTAATTCTATTCCAGAAATGCGTGAAGATTGGCCATTCCTCTGAGTGCTTCCCTGACTTTTTGCCACTGCACCCTGGTCTCCAATTCGATTTCTGAAGCTTCCTTTAGGCTTGCTTTCTGCTCACTGCTGTTTTCCATTCTGGAACATTGGTAGGATATTGCTGAGTTTTGTCAGCACTCATACTCTATAGTTTACAATTACTAGGAAGGCCAAATTTTAAAGGATACTCAACCCAGTTTTCACATATATGCTGTTTGCACGTGCAGATCATTTGCATCCCCAATTTTGGCATTCTACGGTCTTTTGTGCATGTGATCATGAAACCACATGATTATGAGCTAGATCTTAGGGAGCATGTCCTTCCTTCTCAGAACTGATGTATGGAATAGTCAGCCTCCTGGTCTGCAAAGGAAAGAGAGAGTCAATTTGTTAATGCAAAACTGTGAAGTTTTAAAAATTTCAAAACTTTTTTTTTCTTCAATTTTAAAATGAGAAATTAATCAAAACTGATCCTTTCTACACATTCTTTTGGTTTCAATGGATCAGCATTTTCTGATGAAAAATATTTCTTCGAAAAATTCCCAATCACTTCTGGGTGCAAGATCTATTAGAAGATGAAATAATCTCTGATGATAATTACTGAAAGCCCTATGCAACTGGATGAGCTGAATTTGCTCAAAACCTAACGCCATCCTGCTCCGGTAGTGGGGACAGAAAAGAGACCTTTTTCATGTGTCTTTCCCCTGGTTCTATGTAGCTGCCACAAATTGGGTGATGCAATGGTTGGTCTATAAGTTCTCAGTCCCTCAATTCTGGGGCTGACCCTGGCATCCTTACCCCATCCTCAAGTAACACTTCCCATTTGCTACAGGATTGGGCTCTCAGTGCCTTTCAGTGAAGTTCCCAAACCACACCAAAGCAACTGAAGAGTTCAACCAGCACCAAATGAAAACACAGCAGTGCAGCCTTTGATTGAAAACGCTTTGCCTCTTCTTACTAGATATTTTTTTTTAATCCTTGATGCCAGCTGGAAAAGCAAATGTCTCCCAAACACATACTGTTCAATTAAAAAAAAATTACTGCATAAGACCATTGAAAATCTGGTCATGACCTATGGGTGGGGGCCCATCTGATAAGAGTTAGCCTGGATTGTGAAGGGCTCGGGACGGGTTTGTTACACATTTGTTAAGCTATGCACTGGTTAGTCTTTCATTGCATAGTGCAAAAGTGGGGGTGCAGAATACCGTATGAAACAGTAAAGACAGGGAAACACACAGGGGCTGACCCCCTACAGCCTTGCACCATGCACAATCCTTTTCAGTGGCAGTGGGGATAAAACTCAGATCCTCCTGCTAAGAAAACACAGGTCCTTGTCACATGGGACAAAGGAGACTCCCCAGGGGCTGTGAGCAGTCTATAGAACTTGTGCCATGACACCAAGGGCAGGGCAGGGCAGGGCAGTGATGCACGCATCCACTGGCTGTGTCGTGCTGATATTATTTCCCATTACATGTAGTCAGTTCATTTTCTTCATTTTCATGCAGCCTGATTCCACATTTCCCCATGTGTGGGGTCAGCAGGTTGTAACCCAGCACACCACGATAGTAGATGCTATAGACTTTATGCTCTATCAAGCCAGGCCATCATAAAGTACAGGGTAACAAGACTGATACTTGGCACATACAGGAAGTGCCTTTCATCTGAGGATCTCACAGCACTGCACAATTATTAATTAACGCAATTGCAGGGTGGTTAAGAGACTTGCCCAAGGTTTTAGCAAGTCAGTTGCAGAGATAGGAATAACGGTAGCAGTCCTAGCTCTGCCCACAGCACTAGAGCCCACACTTTCTGCACTATACTGAGATGAGGGGAGGCAGATGCAGGTAACTGTGCTGACTGTAACTCAGAATTTTCCTTTTCTTTCTCCCCGGTTGAACCTAGCACATCCTTTGATGTGATACGCAGCTTTAAATCAGACGGACAGGATGTAATTCATAGGAATGCCTTTAGCAGCTAAAGTGCTGTAGCTCGGGAAGAGAGTCTTCCACAGGAAAGTGTCTTGGGAAATCCTCTTGCTGAGTCATCTGCTGTACAAATGACATTTGTTATGTAACCTCCGGTTATGCATGGGTGCCAAGGCTTGCTTTTGCTCTAATGGCTTCATGGAATTGGAAATCCTAATTCATTTGATTAATTATCTCTAGGGGAAGCTTCAATTTCATTCTTTCCCAGCCTCTCTTTCATTCCTCTGTCTCTGGCCTCTATTTTTTTAATGCGACTGGCTTCTGTAGATGATGGTGCAGAAGAAAGGCATTTTGGACAGATGAGAAAGTGGATTTTACTGTTGGGGTAGTGCTAAGTGGAAGGAGCTATTTTGCATTTGATGGTGCTTGTTAATGTAGCCACCAGCCGAGCACATACAAAAATAATCTCCTGACAGCTACCCCAAAACAGAGTGCAAATGTGTGTCCTCTGAACATCTCCCTTGATTTGCCCTCATCAATCAGCTTTTCCAGGTTTCTTTGTGTTCTTGATCATTTGCCTACCTTTTCCTAACGTATTAGTGTTGTGCAGAGCAAAATAAAATTGTGTGTTCTTCTTTTGATTTAAAGGGGCACTGACAACTTGAAATCACACTCCCCTTTTAAATTTTGTTTCACCTGCTATTGTTACAAGTAAAACCTAAAGCTTCCTGTCACTGAGACAGATCAGAGAAACAATTATTTTGCTCCGTTTTTCCAGTTTATTTTTCTTTCATCATTTGACAGCACTAGCTACATAATCAGTTTCACTCTAGTCAGTTTCTCCTATCTGTTTGGGTCTTTCAAGCAACAACCAAAGAGAGACCTGATTTGTTTGTTAGTTAAGTCTCACAAACTGGTAGAGGTGCAGAGGCAGGTACTAAATTGTCTAGATACCAGACTGGCAGTATCTCTCAAGAGATGCTGCCAGATAGTTTACAACAAAAATATATTTTCTTTTCTTTTTAAAATGGAGGGTTAAAGGAACTAATTGTGTGTTAATCTACCATGCACCTATCACATTGGAACTTGGCTTCTATGTTAATAGAAGAATTTATTTTGAAAAACCTTGACATTAAAATAAAACACCCAACCAAAGCAAATAGTATTTTTGATGTTCTGAATACTTTAATCTGCACTGTTTAAAATCCAAATAGAACAATACTCTAATTAGTGCACTTTAGGATCAAATAGATTAAACCACATCAGCCACAATTCCTTATTTGAATGCAGTGAAATGTGAACAAATAAAACAAATCTTTCAGGTTTAGCAATCAAAGATGCTTAATGGTAAATGACATGGATAATGATGTTTTATACAAGATAGAAATTAAAAAACATACTGAGATTTGCCAGTTCAAATCAAGCATTTGCTTGGGCATTTAAGTCACTTAGACGTACCTGGCCATAGCCCTGATCTGCATGCAAGACGTAGCACTTGTGGATTTAAGTGAGGCATGTGCACATGGGTTCAACTAACGTTGCGAATCTGACCCACGATTTTTAGCTTGTCTGAATCCCTTTAAAGAGAGGGCACTTTAGTAGCTGGTTCTGCCTTCCTCGGTGAATTAAAATAATAGGACAGCAAGTTCCCTGTGGGACTGATTGTGCTTCATGCCTGGTCTGCAGGGGCAGTTGGTATTCAGCTGTCAGTGTGACATGGTGATGTCAGGGTTGGAGATGTGCTGGGACTGAAGGTACCTGGAAACGAACCTGGTCTGCATGCTTACCCCAAGGCAATACGGCTGCATGGAAGGAACTTTTGGAGACTCTATGATGGGGGTTAGGGGACAGACACTGAACACTGCAATGTATCCACTGTGGTGACTTTTGAGCTGGTCCCAGGTAGCGAAGACCCCTCTCCATTGAAGACAATGAAGCCCCAATGAAATGCAGAGGTGCGCAGAGGTGGGTGGATAATATTGTGTAGACACCCCAGTCTCACACAGGTTCTGCAGTCAAATGGGGCTGGCACATCCCCAGAAGCAGAGGGAGGGTTTTCTCCCTGGGCTCTAAAAGCAGCTGACATCACACGGTAGTGTGGCTAGTTGCCTGTGATCAATTGTCCACCTGCAGTTGTGTTAAATCCAACAGCTGCCAGAGCAGCTGGTTGTGGCATCTAATGTTTGGCTTCAAATCTGTAATCAGTGTATTTGTCTACGTTTCTGATAAATGTGTGTGCGTGGGGGGGCGAGGTTCTGATGCATTATCTTTGCGAAATTGAATATTGATTCATTTTGCCATGATGGCTTTGTAAGGCCTCGCCTCCATTTGTGGCCCTTAGACTTTGTTAAGGATGCAGTGATAAATTTGCCCATGTTCCAGTAAGGGAGCTTTCTTCAGTGGATTTATCTTCCAATTTTAATGGGAATCTCCAGCAAGAACTCATTGGTGCTGTAGGGTTGTTCATCGGTGAGTTACTATTGTCTCTGCTGGGCTACATTCTCCACTTATTTATACTTGAGCAATTCTGTTTTAGACCTTGTGTATACAGAAAAGGGTTTTTTCAGTATAACCTAAGATGTGAATTTAAACCAATTACATAGTTATACTGGTGATGTTCCTTGGAAATGGATTTAAACTAAGCTGGAAAAAAACTCTGTTATACTGGAATAAGAGTTTACGCCTGGTGTTTTTTATTCATATTATTATACCTGTATAACTTGTTGGTATAACTGGTGAAAATTTCCCATTCAAACAAACCCTAGTCAGTCGAGTGTACGAGAATTAGACCTGTAATGCATAAAATTCCCTCTAGATGGCACCTGCGTGTTGATTCCATTTAGGCATTTACAACCTGCCCATCATATAGAACTAACTGGTGGTCGAAAAATGAAAAGCTATTTCCAAGGAAAAAATGTGAAATTTGAAATTGTCTTTATTTCAAAGTGTTCTCAATGGAGCTAGTTTTAGTTGTTCCTTAACCCACGATTTTTAGCTGTATTTTTTCTGAAACTTTTATCAAAAATGTTATTGAATTTGTTTAATGCAACACCAGCTTTTAGTGAACAAAAATTGTAAATAACCATTTAGATAATTGGAGGGTAAATGAAGAAAAGAGGGTTTTGTTTGTTGGGTTTTTGTTTGTTTTGTCAATCTTTTTTCAAAATAAACTATGTCAACATTTTGATTGTGTAAAAAGCACGTTTCAGTTTCCTCTTTGGGATGTGCTAATATCAAGCCTTGGTGGTTGGTGTTTCTGATGTAGAGAGTAAGGTGCATCACCTATTGCCTCATGATAAGTTTTTTTTTCATTTTTCATTATTTGCTCTAATCTCTTGATGTAAACTTTTCCTGATGGCTTCAGACAGTAGGTGACCACTTCTCTGGTCTGAACTGGCTGCTCAGGTATTTGGGGTCAGATCCAAAGCCCACCAAGGTCAAGATCATAGCCTATTATACTGACCAATACTGTCTACCTGTACTCCCCACTCGTCTGTCTGCATCCACCTGCTGTCATTCGTCTTCTACTTGGACTGTGAGCTCCATGGAGCAGGGATCCTCTTTTGTTCTGTGTTTGTACAGAACCTGGCACAGTGGGGTCCTGGGCCATGACTAAGACTCTTAGGTGTTACCACAATTCAAATAGTGAATAATAGCAATAGCAATTGAAAGGTTCCCATTGACTTCAGTGGGCTTTAAGGGCCTCAGAGAAGCCATGTGGACTTGAGCAGATCCTGTGTTAAGCCTGAAATCACACATCTGAACGTTACCATCTTGAGTCTTTATAATCTTCAGCATGTGTCCCAAACTGTCCCCTTTAATTCTTCTCTCAGTCATGGCCTGGCAGCCTGTCATAAGCATAAATCCCAATTCTGAACCTTAGCGTCCAAAATGTGGGTGCCTAGCATAAATTCCTCTAAGCTTAATTACCAGCTTAGATCTAATAGCGCTGCAACCAGCCAGATTTCCAGTCTCTGGTGCCCTCTGGTCTCCCCAAACCTTCCCTGGGGGACCCCAAGACTCAGATGCCCTGAGTCTTACAACAAAGGGAAATAA
>NC_133776.1:3141559-3167782 GCF_003597395.2 Chelonoidis abingdonii | reverse complement strand
ACAGACAAAAGACACACACCCAAAAATTCCCTCCCTGAGCTTTGAAAAATCTGGTTTCCTGATTGGTCCTCTGGTCAGGTGTGTGGTTCCGTTTGTTAACCCTTTACAGGTAAAAGAAACATTAACCCTTAGCTATCTGTTTTTGACACAGCCTCTTCCATGTCTTCCTTTATACTGGACACTGCCTTTCACTTTCCATTTGTCAAACAACTGGCTCTGCTCCTTCCAGCAATCTTGTTCCAGGAAGCAGTTCAGAAATGGCACTGTGTTTTTCTACCATCTCCAGCTGATCCTATCACCTAGTGTATTGGGTGTCTCAGTGGGCTGATCTGCTCTGGATTTTAAGCTGTGGGGCAGAGACCTTGGAGCCTGGCTTTCAATGGAAATCCTCTTGATTTACATCAGTGTGAGACCAATGTCAATCAGCATGTTGTTTTACATTAATTAACAGCTTGTTTGGTGCTTCGTGATCAGTAAATGCTAATTAATTTCCTGGATCATATTAATCTGTGGTGTGACTCCATGGAAATCAATGGAGTTACCCTTGGGATGAATTTGGCCTGTTGTGTTTAACTTGTACCTGTATGGGGAACATCCACTGACGGTATTGAGGAAAGTTCCAGTTTCTCCCATTAACTCTTCACAACACATACCAACACTTCATACCCTCAAATCCAAGGACAGGTCCTGGTGTGAGGTTTTGGGTTAGCTCAGTTATAATGATAGGAGCCTGTTTTCAGAATTTGGATCCAGGTCTGGGAACTGGACAACTCCAAAGGGTGTTTAGATTTAGGTTGGATCTCACTTCCGGGGCTGATCCCAAGCAAGACGGCAAGGCATGGAGCAACTTCATCAGCAAATATTCTATCGCACGCTTTTTTCTGTCTGAAAACGTCATATTCCTTTTTATTCTGTGCATGGGAGGTGTAACTTGGTCCTGAGTCCCCAGGGAAGATATAGTGTCAGCCACACCAGAAGCTGGAGCCAGAGGAAAATCAGGAATTCTCTGCTAGAACGAACGCACCACCATTCAGTGGGATATTGAAAAGCAACCACTCAACTGAAAAGGAGGATTGGTAAATTTAAGCAGCTCCTAGATGCACTTGGGCTGCTTACAGAGCACTTGGTGTGATGGCTTACTGGAGCATCAAGCAGAGAAGCGGCTCATATTAAAAAAGGAAAATAAGAAGGAAAGCAAAGGCTTGGATAAGACCATCCCTCCCACATGGACAAACTAGCTCGTTTCAGACAGGGCCAGCTTTAGGAAGTGCAGGGCCCAATTCGAACATTTTCGGCGGGGCTCTGGCAGGGATGACTTAAAAAAAAAGTGGAAAAAAAAGCCTCTCATTTCTTTCATGTATTATTTATTTTCCATAACTATATGAATAATAAAATTATATATTGTATACATTGCATCATATATGCTGTTGATTGGCTATTAATGACCACCGTTTCACATGTGTGGGTCCCTGCCACTTCCTGTGGGTGTGCATATGTGTTGGTCCGAGCTGCTCCCTGCCCCCTCATTGAAGCAGGTGTGCAGGGTTACAGTCCTGGAACTGCAGGACAGCAGTGGACATGAGGCTGGTTGGAGGCAGGGCAGGGGCTGACTGGAGGTAAGGTCTGGCTGCAGGCAGGGCAAGGGGTGCAGGGCTGGCTGGAGACAGGGGGGTGTGGGGTGGGCTGGCTTCAGGCAGGGCCACAGGGGGATGCAGCAGGGGCTGAGAGGGCTGGAGACAGAGGAGTGTGGAACTGGCTGGCTTCAGGCAGGGGGGTGCAGCAGGGATTGGCTGGAGACAGGGCAGGGGGTGCGAGGCTGGGTGTGGGCAGGGCGGGCAGGGCTGGTGCGGGCAGGGCTGTGTGGGGGGCTGGCTGGCTTTAAGCAGGGCCACAGAGGTGTGTGGCAGGGGTTGGCTGGAGACAGGACAGGGGGGTTGACAGGGGCTGGCTGTGGGCATGGGGTGCAGAGCTGGCTGCAGGCAGGGGGGGCAGGGCTGGTGGGGGCAGGGCAGGGGATGCAGCAGAGGCAGCTGGAGCCCCTGCCCTTTAAATAGCCCCCAAGGCTCCCACTATCCCAGGGCTCTGGGGGTTATTTAAAGGGTCTGGGGCTCCCCTGCTTCTACCCCCCTGGACCTTTTAAATAGCCGCGGGAGCCCTGGAGAATAAATGGGGGCGGGGGGGCTCCGGTGGCTATTTAAAGGATGGGGTGGCAGAGGCAGCTGGAGCCCCGGCCCTTTAAATAGCCCTCGGAGCCCCCCGCTATCCCAGGGCTTTGGGGGCTATTTAAAGGGCCCAGAGCTCCAGCTGGGAAAGCAAGGCTGCAGGGCTTGCGGTCTGGCTGGGGCTCCAGCCGGGAGAGCGGGGCGGCTTGCCCTGCTCCAGCCGAGACTCTAGCCGGGAGAACGGGGTTGCGGGGCAGCTTGCCACGCTCCGGCTGGTGCTCCAGCTGGGAGAGCCGGGCTATGGGGCAGCTGCGCTCCTGCCGGCGCTTTGGTCAGGGGAGCTGGGCCATGGAAGACCCTGGAGCAGACCGCAGCCAGGGTAAGTAAAAAAAATTTAAAAGGCACTTAAGGCATGGGGCCCTCTTAGGCGCGGGGCCCGATTCCAGGGAATCGGCTGAATCAGCCTAAAGCCGGCTCTGTTTCGGACACTCCGGGTTTGGATGGGGGGAGTTGGAAACTGTCAGGAGTTTGGCCCTGTGCTGCATCTGCTCAGTCTCCTGGCAGCTTCCCAGCTCCACTGGGCTGTTTGCTGGGATGCGCTACCTAAGGGGCTGAGAAACCAGCAGGTGGGTCTTCAGACCAGCAGCAGTAGTAGCTCGCTGGCTGCTCAGCGCACACACCTGTGGATTCTCTGCCACCCTGTGGTTGCCTCAATCTAAACCCTGCTCCAGCCTACACCCTGACCTGAACCCAGCCTTGTTCCAGTCCTGTCCCAGCCTGCATCTGCCTCAGAACCTGCCCTGCTCTTGCCTTCCTGGTTGCCGGTTCTGTCCCTTAGCGCCAATTCCTGGCTCTGACTCTGTGTCGACCATTGGTTCTGGCATTCGGCCTCTGACTTCAGATCTGACCTCCGGCTCCAATCACTAGGCTCCTGCTCCGACCACTAGACCAAATCGCCTATAACCCAGCATCTAAACAGAAGCAGATGACCAGGAATGCTCACGGATGTGTCAGTTGTCTATGTCCAAGATGAGCAGTTTAATAATAATAATGATGATGGGGACAGGCCAGTCACACGGAGCAACCTGGATCACTTGGTGAGGTGGGCTCATTTAACAACATGCATTTTCATGTTGCCAAATGCACATGTAGGAAGAAAGAATGTAGGTCCCACTCACAAGATGGGAGACAACATCCTGGAATGCAGAGACACTGGAAAGAACTGAGGGCTCAGGGTAGACACCCAACTGAACATGATCTCCCAGTGGGATGCTGGAGCTAAGAGGGCGAAGGCAGACCTTGGATGTACAAGCAGGGAATATCACGTAGGAGTAGAGAGGTGGCAGTACCTCTGTAGATGGCATTATTGGGACTATTACTGGAATACAGTGTCCAGTTCTGGTGTCTACACTTCAAAAGAGATGTTGAAAAACTGGAAAAGGTTCAGAAAAGAGCTAGAAGAATGATTTGAAGTCTGGAAAACCTGCATGATAGTGAGAGTTAAGAAGTTCAAGTCTATTTAGTATTTAGCACTGCAAGGATTGTGCCTACAACAGGCCCCCTGTCAGTGACCGTGCTGAGGAAAAGTGTCCTTCCTCTGCATTGTTTTAAAGAAATATTTCACTCCAGCAGGCAAGGTATATGCTTCTCATGTCAAGTGCACACAATAGAAAGGGACTGCAGGTAAATGGTTTGAAAGTATTGATCTGAAATAAAGTCCTTCTAGGGAGGATTTAGGGTAAGGAGTCTGTGCAAATATCATCTGACAAATGGCATAGTCCTTCCCCTTGATCCTATAGTCCTGGGCTCCCATTAAAGTGCAAGAAGTGCTATTTGCAGCCACCCTCTGCTCTTCACGGCCCTTTTTGTGATGGCGATGTCAATCAGGTGTAGATCTACTAAAGGCAATGGGCTTGATTCAGCGCTCACATACCCTGGCATAGATTTGGAGTCATTCCACTGAAATCAATGGCGTTACCCCTGCGTAAAACTAGCAGGAGACTGGAATCCGGCAAGGATGATTGGTCCAGCCAATGTGACAATGGTCACGTTTTGAGACACGCATTGGTATTAGTTCTTGTATGTGAGGGCCTAGAGGCCTTGACTTAGGTCAGGCCCACCTTGCGCTAGGCAGTGCACAAACACCCGGTGAAGGGTGGTCCTTGCCTTGACTCGACACGGCAGATGAAAGGTGGGAGGGGCATCAGAGGCACAGAGGTAAAGTGATCTGAGTCCGCTCTGTCGCAGACCAATGCCTAATCCACAAGACCAAGCTGCCTCTTAAGACCAAGGCATTTCTTCCCTCTTCAGGAAATGTTATCTGCTTATTCCTTAGCAGAGATCTGTACTTCATCCATGGAATAAAAGCAGTCCAAGTGGATGTTTCCAGACAGCCACATTTTTCTCTGCTGATACTAAGCCTCTCGAGTTCAGCTGCTTGCTGGACAACCGAGGGGCTGTATGGAACAGCAAAGCACTAGAGCGAATTGCCTAGAAGACACTGTACCACACGCCGTGTTTGGAGCTCTCTGACGGCAGTGCAGCTGGGCCAAGGACAAGTGGCTGTCTTTGTGGTCCCTTCCCTGCAGCAAAATGGAGCACAGAACTTCTCCTTGATCTTAGAATCCTCCTGTAAGCATGGAACAGTGTCGGTTCCTGCACCGGCCTCTAGGAAGACTCGATGAGAACAGGGCATCTCTGTTTCTAACGTCCGTGATTCTCTGAGAAGCTGCTTGGCAGTCAGTCTACAATTAAGTTTGGATCATTCCTGCGAAACGTTCCAAGATGACAAGGGAACGTAAGACTTATCCTGCGACTCAGGCCAATGGTGCATCTAGTCCGGTCTTCTGGCTCTGACAGTGGCCTGGGCCCAATGCTTCAGAGGAAGGTCCAAGAGACTCTATAATGGACCATTATGTACACAGGGAAATTTCTTCCCAAGGAGAGTTGCTCAGTGGTGGGTTTCCCTGAGGGTCCTAGAATTTATTTTATCCTGTCTACAGATGATCTCATTGTTCATATAAATGTTGAGACTTGCTGATTACATTGTTTTCCATGTGAGTTTTGCAATTGTTTTTGTCTAAGTACTTCTCTATATATGGAGATATACCTCTCTCATAGAACTGGAAGGGACCCTGAAAGGTCATTGAGTCCAGCCCCTGCCTTCACTAGCAGGACCAAGTACTGATTTTGCCCCATATCCCCTAAGTGGCCCTGTAGTGAGGTGGATGGGCATCCCTCCCCCAAGGTGAATGAGGGAGCCTTACACGCCCCTGGGAGGGTGGAGCCTAAACCTCCCCACCCCCCTCACTGGAAGGAGAGGGGCGGGGCTGGAAGTATAAAAGACCAGACCTGCAGCCCATTCGGGGGGAAACCTGCGGAGGGGAAGGACATCCCACTAGTTCTGAAGCAGCCCGAGGCAGATCCCCTGCCTAGCCTGGTCCACACCCCAGACGCGGACAACGACTGGCCTGGAGTGCCCGCTGCTGTTTACCTGGGGCAACCGGACAAGGAGGTACCCACCCCAGGGGAGGCAGGAAGTGGCCCAGGGGCAGCTGCTGTAGGGCGAGCTGGAAAGCCCAGAACCGCAGCATCAGCGTGTTGCGGCTGGATCCCCGCCGACCCCGGGGCAGCTGACTCTGCCCCTGCCAGGGCTCTGGGCTGGGACACAGTGGAGTAGGGAGGGCCCGCGGGGCAGCTGCTCCCCCCCATTCCTCTGCAGGGGCTCTCTGAAGAAAAGTGGCTACCTGAGCCCTGAAAGCCCAGGTCCCAGCCTACATGTAAGACTGTATGTTTGCTGGCTGCCGGAGCTCCGGCAGGCTCGGCACTCAGGGAACCAGAGACAGGCTATCGCGGCCCTCCAGGGACCTCCCTCCCCACCACCGAGGGAGCCTTACAGGACCCCTCAAGGACTGAAGTCACAACCCTGGGTTTAGCAGGCCAATGCTCAAACCACTGAGCTATCCCTCCCTATGCCCCACCCCACTTTCTGTAGTTACTGAGCACCTCACAATCTGCAACGAATTTCTGCTCACCTCATCCCTGGGGAGCAGGGCAATGCTATTATCCCCATTGCACAGAGGGGAAACTGAGACAAAGAGGGGCTAAGAAGCTTGCCCACGGTCACACCAGAAGTCTGTGGTGGAGCAGAGAAATTAACCCAGCTCCCAGGCTAATGGCCGAGCCACTGGGGCACCCTTTTTCTTTGTTAACCTTTAACATTCTCATTGGGATTGACTACTAGGAAGGCTTGAATTGGGCCCGTAGTCTGTTACCTCCTGCTCAGCGTGTTTTGGTTTGTTTGCCCCAGGGACTGCTATCGGGCCTGCCAACCCAACATGCATTTATAATTTTTCCATAACATGCAGGTTCTGTCTCAGAAAACAAGCAGCCATCATTTAGAAAAAACAATGAGTCCTTGTTTATTTAAATGATTCTTTCATTCTTTTTCTTTTCTTTTGACAAGGATTGTGTTACAGAACTCCCTTACTCTTGTGAAATAAAGGTAATGAGCCATAGTGGAGTACAGACACCTTCCATAAAGGCTAGTCTGTTGGGGGAAGGGGAGAAAAATATACATGAAAAATTACCACAGCTACTGTAATCATTAAAAACAGCAAAAAAAAAAAACCCCAAACAACCAAACCATGAGCACAACTAACTAATTTCCCAAACTTCTAAGGAAATTATTGCCTTGGGTCTGGGTTCTATCATTAGGTTTTTTTTCTTGTACGCAAAGAGCATGTTGTCCTTTTATTTTAGATCAAGAGAAACAACAAAACCAAGACAGAACAAAAGAACCATCTTCATGAATGAGAGAGCACAGTGTGCTTATCTCCTCTACAACCTTCTGCATTCTCCTATGAACACAACATGGCCAATGCCTGCAGCTCCTTAAAGATTTAAAGGAGAAGTCCACAGAACAAAGATTCATCATTTATTTACACCACAGGTTTTCTTACTAAAAATAATATAAACCAAGACAAGCCCCCCGAGGCAGGATCTGAATATTTTCCAAAGTATAGTGATATTCGGAACTGGGCTTTGTTTTGTCCTGTGATTGGGGATTGGCATTTTCCCCCTCTGTAGTTAGAATGGCAGCAGTTTCTCCTTAAAGCTGAATTTTGCAGCACCTCCAAAATCAACACAAAAAAAACAAAATAAAGTCAGGTTGGTCTGAAACATGGCAGGGCAGGTCCGAGCCTGGGTAGAGTTTATGAAAAAAGTTTGAAGTCATTTGAAGAAGCAATTCCTGACACAGGCATCCTACAACGTGCGCTGTTTTCAAACTTGCATATCTCTTCAAAGTCTGTTTGCACACAGCAAGGGGGGAAATGGTGAGGCTAACAGCTCAGCTCCTGTTGCAGATGCTTCAGTCAGGAAACCAAAGGAGATGCTGCAAACAGCTATCTCATTTTGAAATGGACCGCTCAAAGTAACCTCATCCCAATTCTGGAGAGCAATGCCTTACTCCTGCTCATTGTTAATGGCATTGTTATTTCAAAAAGAAGTCGTCATGCTTGCAAAATCCATCTAATTTAATAGCACACAAGAATCCTGGGTATCAGTGCAGTTGGAGATTTGCTTTTTGTTGTTAGAAGGCCAAGCATTCCATGCAAAAGTTGGAGCTGGGAAGAGTCTTGCGCTGCATCAGTCTGCTTTGGTCCAGTGATTGGTGATCTCCTAAAGGTTTAGCCAGATATGTACTCATAAGTGCGGGTGCTTGTGCCATTCACTCAGGACTGCTGAATTAGAACCTAATCCAGAGGTGCACTGAGTCACTGCAATTCATGAGCAAGATCTCAAAAACTCTCAGAGTCAAGCCCCCTTGAATGGGACTTGATCAAAGTATATAAAATAATCATAAATCAGGTACTGTTATTGACTCTCTGATAATACAAGCATTAGGAAGACAACCAAGGAAACTGAAAGGAAATCACTTTAATGAGGTAAAGGAGCATGTGGTACTCATGTACACAAAACATAAGGAAGCTGTGGAACTCATTGCCACTAGATATCAGTGAGGCCAAGAGATGAGCAGGATTAGAAATGTACATGGATAATGAGAGCATCCACAGTGATAACAGACAAGATACAAATGTATGAGAGGAAACCACATTCTTCATGGACTCAGTCACCCATGAAATGATGAGAGTTAGGGGGGAAATGTCCCCTGTGGACTTTCATCATTGTCCATTAGGGAGTCTCCTGCTCTTCTCCTGGACGTATCTGGAGCTGGCTGTTATCAAAGACAGAGTGATGGAGTAGATGGACCCTCTGGGCTGATCAGATATGGCAGAGCCTGATTCTAACAATACTGGGTCTTCTGGTGTATGTGGCCGATACCTTTGCATTACAGACAAGGATGACTATGGGCCGCATGGTTAAACCCCGTGGAAACCCCCCATCAGTTTCCTTTGTTTCTGATAAAGAACTAACAGCTGTTTACAAATCAGGATTCAGTGCATCATTCCAGGCTTGGTGCTTGCTAAATTTCTTCTTCCTCTCCTTCCCGAAATACCCCCGAGGTTACCTAGGTTGCCCTACTTACTGTGTGTCCGGGAGAAATGTTGTATTTTCTTTTGTTGTTTCTCTTCATTTAAAAACTCCAGGCAAGAAAATCTGTTGGTAAGAAGAGAAGTGATGAGAAGGTTGCAATCCCCCAAGCTCTTGTATGGTTAACTTCAGAGCTTCTCACAGCCATGGAACCATTAGTCTGTTTCCAGAAAAATGCTTCTTTGATGCAACTCTCTGGGGGAAGAGCCCCAGGGCGCAGAGCCCAGGCTGGGCAGAGGGTGGGATAGTGAGTCACCCCCAGTCTGCAGTTAGGCTTCAGGATGAAACTCAGCCCCCCTACTCTTCAACCTCTACCGCAACTTATGGGCTTCTGCCCTACTACTCCTGCATGGGAATACCGGGCCAATGGAACTGTACAAAGCAGCCTCCCGCTATCCTGGCTTCCCCGTGCAATCTCACTGCAAGACGTTAGGCCCAGATCCTCAAACACTGCCCACTCAGTGCTGCCTGTATATCTCTGAGCCCTAGTGCCCTACATTGGCTCTCTGAACTAGGATGAATTTTGTCCCCCAGCCTAAGGCTGCACTCACTCGAACTCAATTGCTTCCCTTCCCTTAAGGCGACTGTGTCCTTGGATTCTGCCATTGCTGGTGTATTTAGCCAGCCATTATTCTCTCAGATTTGTCTGAAAATGATATGTCCCCCCAAAAGGCCACAATTCCTGGAAAACAAATGCAACTGTGTTGCCACAGACAGCACAAAGTTTGTCTTAAGCAAGTAACCTGCCCATTGTTTCTTAATGTCCTGCAGGGGATTCTCAGATTGGAAATGATTCAATTTTAGCTTTCAAATATGATTTTTTGTGGTTGAACTAAAACCTTTTCAAGTGAGCCTTGTAAATCTTGGCAAGCCTGGAGCAGTATTTTTTATTTAAAAAAGAAAAATTGAAATAGCAAACTGTAAAAGAGACCATCCCCTCCCCCCGTCACCGTGTCTTCCTGGTATAGGGATCTATTAAATAGATTCCTATTTGTATACTAACTGCTTTGCTTAGGAAGCTAACAGGCTTTCCCTTCTAAATCATGTTTTGCTTAGAGAACTGCAGACTCCTAGTAGGATGTGCAAATAAAAGCATTGCCCCATTAAGTTAAAGATGACATAAGCATAAAAACCTTAATCTAGCATGCCTGTCACGGAACATCTTTTATTTTAGAATTTAACGTTTCGAACCCCACAGCTTCTAGAATTGAAACATTCCCTGGCACCACAGGAGTTCTAGATTTTAGAATCTTGTTATAATTACACAAGTTTTACAATTTGGAATCTGCAATGAATTTTCACAGAGTGAGGATGCTAAGCAAGGAGTAGTCCTAAATCCACAGTAACACAAAGACAGCTGCTCCACACACACAAGCCAAATAAAGTGGCCCATGAAGCACCTTCCATCCAAGTCCGTGAATGCTTTACAAACACCCTGGAGTTCAGCCCCCACAGCAGTGGATCAGGTTGGTTCTGTAGGTATCTGTCTGCCCATTTGACAGCTGGGAAAGCTGAGACAGAGTGTGGTGAAATTTACACAGAGCTGGGGATAGAACCCAGATGTTCCAAGTCCTGTGTCAACCTTAGACCAAGTGTCCTCTCCCGCAGTCATTATTATTACTCGAGTTAGATGAAGCCCAAAGGCATAGAATAACAAAAGCTTCTGACTCCGCAAAGCAAGTGCGACACTGCCCGGGGTTGTGAGGGACATCGTTATCACCTGCCCTATGCGTGAGGGAGCCTTGTCCATGCCTGCCGGGGATCAGTTCCCTGACTTCACTGGCCACAGGCTACACAAGCCCTGCCCTCTCGGGCTATGTAGACCCTGCTGTCTCTCTGCAGTTAACGACAGGCACATGCCATCCCCTGAGCACCTCTCCCTGGAGTGTCCAGCCCCCATGCCACTGGACATTTGCAGAATTCACAGATTCCCTGCTTCCAGAGAAACTGTACAGTCCAACTTCCCAGTTCCCCCTCAGCTTAACACACAGCTCATAGAGAGGTGTACAGTGAAATCAAATATAAGCTTAGTTAATGAGGCGCCGAGGGTCAAGTGGCAGCAAGTAGACATATTGCAAGCGAAAGGTTAGCTATAAAATCAAATCCTACCATACATACTAGATCCTAGACTTACTTAACTGGAGATTTTCCTGTGTAAGAGATCAATGCTCACCCAAAGTCCTTCCAGCATTTTACAGCCAGGCTTGGCTGTGATCTTCCATTCACGAGACAAGTCACCCTGTCAGGTTGCCTCCTCGGTGACAGATCCCAGCGTATCTCTGCACCTCAGCAATCCCGCCTTTACCTGTAAACAGGATCCCAGCATGCTGTTTATTTCTCCCTGTAAACGTCCTCTCAGTAATTCAAACAGGTGCATTGCAAGACGCACAATGTCCGAAACACACACAACTAGACAGAGGAGAGTCTGTTACCCCCTGCTTCAAAGGAACCTGCCCAAGACACGAACCTCCTGGTTACCTGCCTTATGAACATAAGTTTCAGTACAGACACATAATCTTTAAATATTATCCTCACGTACATTTCCCAGTGATTGTGATGAGCAGCGGGTTGCTGGCTCTCAGTAGAGACCTCACATGCTACCCTTTGGTGAATTATTATGCAAATATGCAAGTCAAGGGATCCCTGTAAACCTCTCGGCACCCCCTGTGCTCTCTGCCCGTTGGCACCACACTGTACCTGGGTCGAGGTGAGAGCAGCGCTTGTATTCACATTGGAGTCAGTTGGACTGCTTATGGCAGCACACAGACCTACTCCATTATGTGCTATGAGACTGGGCTTGTCATAGCTTCCTACTCAGATCTGAACTTTAGAGTTCAGAAAATGAGATGCTAGCATAAAACCTCCAAGCTTAATTACCAGCTTAGATCTGATATTGCTGCTACCAGCCAGGAATTTCAGTGCCTGGCTCACTCTGGTCTCCCCAAAACCTTCCCTGGGGGACCCCAAGACTCAGATGCCCTGAGTCTCACAACAAAGGGAAACAACCCCCTCCCCTTGTCTCACCCTCACTCAGAGTCCCTGCAAATGCAAGTGTTGTAACTCTAACACAAAGAGATTTTCTCTTCCTCCCTGTCTTCTTCCTCCCACAAATTCCCTGGTGAGCTGCAGACTCAATCCCCTTGAGCCCCAACTAGGAAAAAATCCAACAGGTCTTAAAAAGAAAGCTTTATATAAAAAGAAAGGAAAAGACATAATGGTTCTGTGTCAGGTGACCATATACAGGGTGATTGGTTAAAGAAGAATGATAACACTTATTGCCAAAGAGATACATTTAATTCTAGCAAACTACAAATGTAAATCAAAAACATATAGCCTATTGTCTTTTACCTTTGTATCCAAATTGGAAATAGAAGTTAGAACAGTGGGATGAGTGTCCCTCAGGACTAGAGAGCAACGAGACAAGACAAAGAACAACACCCAAAACTCCTCCTTTGAGATCTGAATTTGTTTCCTGATTGGTCCTCTGGTCAGGTGTTTGGTTCCCTTTGTTAACCCTTTACAGGAAAAAGAAACATTAACCCTTAGCTATCTGTTTATGACAGGGCTGTACACGGACAATATAAGGACAAAGAAGGAGGGGAAGGAAGCAACAGCAATAGGCCGGGGGTTGTATGATGGGAAGGAAGAAAGGTTGAGTCATAGAATCAGTTATTTACTATGGGATTAATTACATGGGGCCATGTCAGGCCTGCAGTTTTGCAGCATTGCCAATGAGGTGTTTTCCCTAAAACTAATCCAAGATATGTCCCGGGAGCTGTCCCTTAAGATCTCTCTTTATAGACCTTTATAAAATGTAACGGCGTGTGGAGCTTTGATCTCTGGATTGGCTAGCTGAGACCATTTCACTCACAGGAGCATTGTCCTTCCCAACAGGTGGCTTCATTTGTAATTTGCATTGCACTGGTGCCTACTGGACAGGATCAGGACCTCCCCGGGTGCCAGGGATCAGGGCCTGCAGCACAGTCAATCTCCTGGCAACCCGACAAGTACAGCTGGCCAGCAGCAGGCTACCTGATTGACTGCACCACTGACTGGTTGGGAAGGACAGCTGGCTGGCTTTTAACTCCAGCACCAGCAGCTTTCAACACATTCACCCTCTATAGCTGTGATTCTCCCTATGCCTGCTGCACCTCTCCTTGTTCCTAGTCCCAGGCCTGCCTGGCTCCTGCTCAGGGCCTGCTGCCTCATCCTGCTCCTGCCACCAGCTCCCTCAGCCTAGCTCTGGCTCTGGCCCTTAGTTTGGCTCAGCTGCCCAGCTCTCACTTTGACCACTAGGCCTAACTGCCCATGGCCCATCTCTGCCACTGTACATGTGGCAAGGCATAGGCCATGCCCCAAAGACCTTGCAATCTAAACAGACAAGTAGGGAGAAAGGGAGTGTGGATTCCCTCACTTTAAAAGTGGGGAACTGAGGCCCAGAGAAATTAACTGACTTGTCCAAGTATCAGAGGGGTAGCCGTGTTAGTCCAGATCTGTAAAAGCAGCAAAGAAACCTGTGGCACCTTATAGACTAACAGACATTTTGGAGCATGAGCTTTCGTGGGTGAATACCCACTTCATCGGATGCATGGAGTGGAAATTTCCAGGGGCAGGTATATATATGTAAGCAAGAAGCAAGCTAGAGATAACGAGCTTAGTTCAATCAGGGAGGATGAGGCCCTGTTCTAGCAGTTGAGGTGTGAAAACCAAGGGAGGAGAAACTGGTTTTGTAGTTGGCAAGCCAGTCACAGTCTTTGTTTAATCCTGAGCTGATGGTGTCAAATTTGCAGATGAACTGAAGCTCAGCAGTTTCTGTTTGAAGTCTGATCCTGAAGTTTTTTTGCTGCAGGATGGCCACCTTAAGGTCTGCTATAGTGTGGCCAGGGAGGTTGAAGTGCTCTCCTACAGGTTTTTGTATATTGCCATTCCTAATATCTGATTTGTGTCCATTTATCCTTTTCTGTAGAGACTGTCTAGTTTGGCCGATGTACATAGCAGAGGGGCATTGCTGGCATATGATGGCGTATATTACATTGGTAGATGTGCAGGTGAATGAACCGGTGATGGTGTGGCTGACTTGTCCAAGGTAATGCAGAGATTCTATGATAGAGCCATGAAGTGGACCCACATCTCCTGAGTTCCAGTCCAGTGCCTTAACCATGAGCTGCACCTTTGAACTGATACATTGTTGGAAGTTTTCTGGTTTGTTTTAAATCCTTAGTTTTGCTAGGAAATGGATAATGTCTGATCCTGTAATATCCCCCTCCATCCAAACCAGTGTCTCCAGGTCAGACAGCCAGATCCCCTTTAAGAGACAGCACAGGAATACGCTGTTATCCAGACCTGAAAAATATATATGCAGCGATGACTGCAGTTTGTTTCATGCTAGTCATGAGGCTACAAGTTATAATTTCCCCTGGAAACAGACTCCACAGCAGCCATAAAGCACATAAAAAGTGTTAATTGCCTTGTGGTGGTGTGTCGTCCGAGCAATTAATGTGTCACCATCTCTAGCATAGGTGAGTGCAGGTATCCAGATGGGGAGTTGGGCAAAGGTGGTTTCCTTGCTTTCCAGCTCTCCTTGTGAAATTAATTGATCTTCTGCCACGGCAAAGGGACTCAGGCAAAGGCACAGCAACAGCACTCAGATGAGCCATTTATCAGCAACCAGGGAACTCGCGTGAACCTATTTAAATCAGCTGTGATGTGGCTGCAGAGTATTAGATGGTTTGGCCATCCGGGGTCCTAAATCTCCTCTGTCGCGCTGGTTTTACTCTGGCAGTCACAGCACTGTAACGGAGCAGGGCCGGAGAATGTGATACACTCCCAAGTAGCATCCTTCCCTCCCCCCGTGTGGCACCAGGGACCTGCGAGCGAGAGGAGCTGTGTCTCACCTGAGAGTGTGGATTGGATCTAGGGGACTGCAATGTTTCTTATTATGGACCATTTCCAAAAGCCCATTGAAGTTAGCACACAGACTCCCACTGATTTCAACAAGGCTTCAGCTCAGGCCCTGCGTTTTGACTCAACTCGCCTTTTTGATGAATGATTCCCAAGATGGGCTCAGGCCAGAGGAACTCCAGCTGCAGAGTTCACCCCACCCCGAAGTGCAGGGGTTTTAGTTTGACCCATTGGAAAGATAGGGGCCTTTCATAAATTTCTTCTGAGCCAGGTTTGGCTTTCGAACACTGTCCAAGTTCAGGAGTGTTCTGCTCCAGTGTCTCTGTTCAGCTCCACTTCTAATGTGTTAAATGTCTATTCCTGGAAAAGTCTAACAGGAGGGAGACTTGTAAATATCTCTCTGGTTCAAGATACGCAGCCCAGCTGTGCGTGCACATAGAGAGCATGTGCACACAGTGAAAATGGAGGATATGGGGGGAGGGGAATGAAAGTTTGATTGTATAGGACCAAATTTAAAAAAGAAGTGGCCAGAGGTACACATTTTATTGAGTGCAGCTGCCAGAACCAACCAACCAAATCAGTAGATGTCTGAGTCTGCAAATGAGAAGTTTTGATTGTAAGTAGATGTGCAGTTGCATTTGCCCATCTATTTTTATCCACTGAGTAGAGCCTTGACCTACTAAAACCTTGGCCATCTATGCAGTCATGCAATCTATGGCATCTTTTTGATTTTAAGTCCTTGAGTCCATTCATTTGCTAGCCAGTTGTCTGCAAGTTTTTTTGTCCTATAAGACTTATAGAATATCAGGATTGGAAGGGACCTCAGGAGGTATCTAGTCCAACCTCCTGCTCAAAGCAGGACCAATCTCCAGAGAGATTTTTGCCCCTGATCCCTAAGTGGCCCTCTCAAGGATTGAGTTCACAAGCCTGAGTTTAGCAGGCCAGTGCTCAAACCACTGAGCTATCCCTCCCCCCATACACTTGATGGTGTAGGAAAGGTCAGCCAAGCCAGTGATTGCTGTTGATATGTGCTGTCAGCACATTGGAGCAGTGATTCCAGCATCTGATCATAAATGCATACCATTCAAAACCAAACTCAGACAAGGATGGTTTCTCCTCCCTTTTATTGCTGGCAAAGCTGGTTTGGTTGGTGAATGCACTGTTCCACAATGATGTCCTTTTTGTTGTTTAGTAAATTGTTCATACTAAAGTTACACTAGTTACAATAAATAACATGCCATTTATTTGCAGCTAAACAGATTCAATCAGATACATAGCCCATCGCCATAATGCCTAAGCCCCTTGCACGCATTACTGAATTTCTCTTCTCAACACCCCAGTGAGACAGGGAAGCATCATTGTACCATCGCTGGAAACTGAACCTAGATCTCCTGAATCCCAGTCCAGAGAGGAAGCTGTCACTCTGCAGCCAGGGGTTCAGTTCCTTATTCTGTTACTGACTTCCTGTGTGACCATGGCCATGTCATTTCATCTCTCAGGGTTTGTCTACACTACATTTAAACACTTGTGGCTGGCCCGAGTTGGCTGACTCAGGCTGCAGGGCTGTTTAATTGCAGTGTGGACATTCAGACTCGGGCAGAAGCTGGGGTTCTTGGATCCTCCCTCCTGATGGGGTCCCAAAGCCCTGGCTCCAGCCCAAGCCTGAACATCTACACTGCAATGTTACAATCCCGCACCTCGAGCCCTGTGAGCCTGAGTCAGCTGACAAGGGCCAGCCATGGGTGTTTAACTGCTGTGTAGACATATCCTCAGGTTTCCATCTCTGAAATGGGGGAGGTAATACAGGAGTGTAAATCAGGTGGAACTCCAGTGAAGTCAGTGGGGTTACATGGTGTAAAACCGATCGAAGCAAGAGGAGAAGTAGGCATGGTGTGTGCTCCCCCTTACACACTGGTTTGGAGTCGGGAGATCACCCTCCCCAGTTTACTCCTCCTGATTCACACACACTGAATACTACATTCCCCCTCCACTGGCCTGAGCCATAGCCCAGTAAGTCAATGGGATTCTTTCCATCCCTTTCACTGGGCTTTGGGGCAGGCCACATGTGACTGCTGGGAGCACACTCTGAGTGCTCCCTTTGCCCGAAAGACACTGATGGAGTTTAGAGAAGAGCCACAGAAATGGTCAGGGGGCTGGAGGCATTTCTGGGGAAGCATTAAAAGAGCTAGGGCGGGATATATTCCAAAGCCTCAAAGGGTATGTCCACACAGCAATGAAAACCCCACAGCTAGCCCATGCTGCTGACTTGGGCTCAGGCCAAGGGGCTGTTTAATTGTGGACTGGATCCTGGGATCTTCCCTGTGAGTTGGGAGTCCCAGAGCTCAGGCTCCAGCCTGAACTCAAACATAGAATCATAGACCTCAGGTGGTCATCTAGTCCAACCCCCTGCTCAAAGCAGGACCAATCCCCAAACAGATTTTTACCCCAGTTCCCTAAATGACCCTCTCAAGGATTGAGCTCACAAACCTGGGTTTAGTAGGCCAATGCTCAAAATGCTGAGCTATCCCTCTCCCCATCATCTACACTGCAGTTAAACAGCCCCACAGCCCGAGACCTGTGAGCCCCAGTCAGCTGGTGCTGGCAGCCGCAGGCGTCTAATTGCAGTGTAGGCAGACCCTAGTGACTTATGAGCACAGGTCCCAGTGACTGTCAGTATGGTATAGTAATATATAGCATGATTGACTTTTAATGGGACTTCTGCTCCAAAGTTATTTAAGGATTTTGAAAATGCCACACCCGGCTTAGCTAGTTGAAAACTACTTTGGGGATGGGGTGGCCCCTGGTGTGGGTTTGCAGCTATCTGAAATCCGTGCACCACACCACAAGAGGAGTTAGTCTGGGAGCAATGGAATGAAATAAGAAAAGGAAAATTCAGGATGAACGTAATGAAAAACACCACAGCAGCGAGATTCATTAGACTGTAGAATAGTTTCCTTAAGAAAGTACTGGGCAATTCTCTTCCCCTTGTACAGTTAAATGAAGACTGAATCCAGCCCTGGGAAATTGTATGGTAGGGAATGATTCCAGATTAATGAGGCATAACAACATGCCCTTAAAGGTTTTTTTCCATCAACAATTGGCACCTTGCGTGAGCGTAGTTAAATGCATGACCGTCATACCTTTTATGTAACACAGATAGAGGCACATTATTTCTACTAAGATAAGAATTATTCTGACTGTCTCATTCATGTCAAGTAAAACTGAAAGCAGTGCTGAAACCAGCTAGTATTAATCAGGAGTACCCATTATCTATACCCAGATGGGAAGACAACCTCCCCTGACTGTAACAGACTCTCCTCCATCAGAGATGAAATGATTTACCCAAAGTAATTACTCCGCTTACAACTAGAGACAACTCCCAGAGATCAGAAATCTGCTGTGCTTTGACAAGTCATTTGCTTACAAATGCATTTATGGGCCAAAGGCAGAATAAACACAGTAAGCACCTATATAAATGAGTTTTAGAAAGACCTCTTTTCTGTTTTAACATGCAATAAACATTTTTCTGAACTATTTTTATAGTTCCCAAGTAAAGATTTCTATGAAAACAAAATCCTCCTCTGAGACAACCATGGTTAGAAAGAGATCTTAAAACATCAAAGGTAAACAGCAAATGGGAAAAAATGGGTTTGTGCCTTTTTTGTTTTTTTGTGATATATAAAGAAGGTCTGGAAAGTGAGCAATGCAGGAGAGGCTCTTTCTCTTGTTTTTCCTTGGAATATTAAATCTTCCCTTCCCTGTTTCTAGTGAAGGACTCATTGAGTTAAAGGATATTCCCTTTTAGGTGTGACCAGTATAGGGCATATGACACATTGACCATGTAACGAGGCGGTGTGGCTCCCCTCCTCTCCAGGGAGGGTCGAGCCCCGTCAATCATCCACAGGGGCGGGACCACTGGGCGGAAGTCCCGCCCCTCAGAGGGTCAGGCAGCGACCCGGAAGAATAAAAGCCGGGCCCCAGCCTTCAGTTGGAGCCCAGCCGCCGTCAGGAGCAGACGTGCCCACCGGCTCTCGTCACTGGGAGGCTGCTGAGGCCGGAGGCTGGGGCCAGGAGCTGCCAGAGCTTCCCGCGGCCGCTAACCCCGCACAGCACACAACGCGGAGCTTCCCCGACCGCTACGACGAGGAGGCTGCCGGAGCTTCCGCGGCCACTACGACGAGGAGCTGCGAAGCTTTCCCCGCGGCCGCTATGGACGAGGAAGCGCGCCGGAGTTCCCGCGCCGCTATCGACGAGGAGCCGCCGGAGCTTCCCGGGCCCGCTACGACGAGGAGCTGCCGGAGCTTCGCGGCGCTACGGACGAGGACTGCCGAACTGCGTTCCGTCCCTACTGACGGCCTGAGGAGCCCAGACATGCCTGGCCTGCGTTCCAGAATGCTACCGGACCTGCTGCCGTCGACTGGGGGAACCAAAGGTGCTGGACGTCCGAGAGAACGAGACCGCCGACCAGGAAGGAATAGAGGGGTGTTGGACAGGACCCGGGGCAGCTTGACCGTCAGCGCAGAGCACCAAATGACCCATGTCGTGTGTTCGGTCCGGGATCCCACTGACCACGCGTCAGCGTGACAGCCGTACAAGGGCCCGGGCTGGAGCGCAGGGATGGGCGAGCCTTGCCGGTTTCCTCCCACCCGTCCCCGGCTGGCAGAATCCCCCTCTCCCCGGCCTAAGGAGGCCATTGTAATTGAACTACTGTAGCTGGGCCCCTTTTGACTCTGCCACTGCTCTGCCTTGTCCCAAAGGGCCAGAGCTGTTTGTACTATTGTCACTGTGTTTGGTGCCCCGCCCGAACCAAGCGCTGGGCCCCATTTGACTCTGCCACTGCTCTGCCCTGCCCCAAAGGGCCAGAGCTGATTGAACTATTGCAACTGTGTTTGGTGCCCCGCCCGAACCACGGGCTGGGCCCCCTTCTGACTTTGCCACTACACAGTCCTCTTCACAGGGACAAACTTCCCAGGGTAGGACCGCGGGTCCAAGGTTCGGACTCTTAGACAACAGTGAGGCCGGTGTGGCTCCTCTCCTCCCCAGGGAGGGTCGAGCCCTGGCAGAAGCTCGTTTACAGACCAGTATAGGCTATATGACACATAGAAGCCAGAGCTATTGAATTACAATATATGTCCATCTCCACATCTCAAATCTGTATCTACCTATAGATCTACGGTATGTAACAGTGAGACAAAGCAGCAAGCATGGTTCCAGATGTTGATGTGGATAATGAAACCCTCCAGTTACACTCCATGGCTATGCTGACAGGATGTTATAGATCTACGGTATGTAACAGTGAGACAAAGCACTGAGCATGGTTCCAGATGAGATGTGGATAATGAAACCCTCCGGTTACACGCCATGGCTGTGCTGCCAGGATGCAGAACTAGCTGGACCTCTGTGTAGCACTGACTGTTACTATGTCTAGCTGTACATTAAATGGGTTTATTTATGGTGCCTGGTCCTGACTGGTTTCAGTGAAGCAAAAGCAACTGGTATTTTTGCTCATGTTCCTATAGAATCCAAACTGTCTTCTTGTATGTTGTACGCTCTGGCTGGCTATGCCTTCAAATTCAGTTGCTTTAATTCCCTGTTCTTTTCTGACAACACTGGTAACAGAGCGGGGGCCACGTGACAAAGCTGTGATATTGTTTCTTTATCAGTGCTGGACACATTACACCCTTCTGGGACTCTAGAGCCGAAAGAATCTGGAATTCTAGATGAGAGGTTATTGGGTTCTGTGACAGGGTTGCTGCCCCTCACTGGCTGGCAAAGGGTTAATTGCAGCCCTTGCATGGCTGCACAGAACCCAGCCAATCAGAGGAAGGCTTAGAAGCAGCCAATCAGGGCCAGACTGGGCCCTATAAGAAGGGCTGCAGGGCAGAGAAGAGTGCAGTTTCCCCTCGGAGCTTGAGGGAGATGGACTGGCTGCCTGTAGAGAGAAGTGCCTGGGACAGAGTGGTCAGCGTCAGCGTCAGGGTCAGGGTCAGGGGCGCAAGCGGAGCTCTAGTCTGGCTGGCTCCCAGACTGTGGCCTTGATACAGGGACTGAGAAAGTGCTGGGGCTATGGGGAAGTGGCCAGGGAAAGCAGGTAGCGGTAAAGGGGAAGGAGCAGTGAGCGGCTGCCAGCTATCGGGTCCCTGGGTCAGGGCCCACAGTAGTGGGTGGGCCTGGACCCCCCTTTGGCCCACTGACTGCCGAGGGAAGTGGCCAGCGAAAGGATTGCAGTTTGTCCCTGAGCAAGGGGCTGCAGTTTGCCACTGCGGTGAGAGGCCAGGCAAAGTCACCTACTCGTGCCAGGTCTGTGTAGTCCTGGCAGATGCAGGGAGATTGGTCTTAGCAGTGGATTTGGGAAGGAATAAGGGCCACAGGATAAGTAGAGCCATAATTTCATCCAAAATCCTAGGAACCAAATTGTTGCCATAAAATTTCAAATGCAAAAACAAATGAGGCCATTAAAGATCACTGTACATGCATTAAAATCCTGGCTCAGGAAGGTAATTGACAAGCACAAGGCACATGACATCGCTGCAAAGTTGAGGAGTGAAGTAAGAAGCATTGGAAATATCAGACTTCAACCTATGTGTTAGCAACACATTCCAAGCAATAAATACCAATTACTGAGCCACCAGCTGTAAGTCAGCCTTACATTTCCTGGCCAGACTCCCCCGGCTGTCACCTCCTCAGACACACAGTCACAGCCTCGCAGGAATGTTCATCCGGATTCTGCATTAATTCTCTGATGAATGTTTCACCAGCTAATTGCACAAATAACTTTGCCACTTGCAAACCCATAGCCCAACCTCATTCCTAAATCTATCCAAATGCCATTTGTCTGCTTCTCCTACAACCACACACAGTGCCCCAGACTTCCCAAGTGCCCCAAATTGATCTATAAGGCCACTATCTTCTATCACATCCTTCCTCAAGCCCCTGTTCTCCAGTGATGCCTCCGAGACACCAGCCAGTTAGCGATGGCTGAAGGGTAGATGGGGAGAGCTGACAACAACTTGACTGATTCACAATGAGAACTTTTAAAAAGGCATTTGTCTGTACACCGTTTGCAGATTGTTTCTCTTGGTAGGTTAGCACAGGAGTTCCTGGAATAATAATGTTGGCACCAGCTCAATTCACCAACAGAGCATCCAGTGTTGCTGGTACATGGTCTTCCTCTCTCCCCAAGGGGAGATACAACATTTCAGCTGCTTCTCCAAGGTACTTCCCACGACAGGAGACGTGCCCTTCAGGGGCAGTCTCTGGATGTGCCACACACACACATCCAACCAACACCATGTTTTCACCCTTCAAAAGTCCCTTGTCTTCCTTAGCCTGTAAGATCTTTGAGTGTGTTTGTACAGAGCCTCGCACCATGGGGTCCTGGTCTTGTTTGGGCCTTCTGGGTGCTACCACCATCTATATAATACATAAATTGTCAGAATTCCGGTGACTGGTGATATAAAGGAAAGCAACAAAAAATATTCCCCACCCCCAGAAATAAATCAGAGAATAATCCAAATAGTAGGGTTTGGATTCTACATTTCCAAAAGTTTGGATCCAGAATGTTGGTGTGATCCCATCTCGCCCTATAACGCTATGTACAGTATAAATAGAGACGATATGGAGTCAGCTTGGCTGAAATTGCTGCAGTCTCAGTTTAAGTGAAGGAGCAGCCATGTAGTGTATATACATGTCTGTTGGGACATGTACCCCTTTAAAAAGGGTCAGCAAATAAGGTCTATTGTTCATCTGGATTTAATGTCTCTCAGCTTCAAAAGCTTTAACTACCCAGCCTCTTTCCAACTTTTTTAATATATTTTTTTTATTGTGATGCCAAGATGGCATCTGCATTTTTGTAGCATCTTTTATTACAGTGCTTAATTCCTATTACCTTCCTGCAAACATCATTACTAACAAAGGAAAAAATCCCACTCCCCCTGCTTTGCCTAATGCAATGTCAGTGCCTTGCACTCTTAAGGAAAGAGAAGCCCCCAGGCTTTGGTGGCTTTTTTTCCTATCACCTCCAGTCGCTTTTTATGCTACCTTTTAAAATGAAAGTGGGCATATCAGTGCAGAGCCGGCTCCCAGGTTTACATGGGGCCATGGGATGAGCACCCGATGGTATCCAAATGGGATTTTGTGTAACTCTAACATAGCTCTGTCTGCCAGTTCCAAATGCTAACATCAAACTCAGTTTCTCTGGTCTTTTCAGGCCTGGAGCTCCCACTGCTTGGCTTCTGAGTGGTTCTTTCTTTGGCTCCTCTTTCAAATCTTTTTAGTGATGTGAAGTTAGGGCATGAGCGGAAAACCCTCAACAGCAGCCTGTTGTGCTACCCCCTTTCAGCCACATTAGTAGCTCTCCCTAAAACCTGATGTGACACAGGCATAGGGTTTGGACCCTGTAGAGATGCAGAGCTGTCCTGCGGATTCAGCCTGGCAGCCAGACCAGGAGAAAAGACGGTTACTCACCTTTGTAACTCTTGTTCTTCGAGATGTGTTGCTCATATCCATTCCAGTAGGTGTACGCGCCGCGCGTGCACGCTCGTCGGAAGACTTTTACCCTAGCAACTCCAGTGGCCGGCAGGTCGCCCACTAGAGTGGTGCCGCCATGGCGGCTTGATATATACCCTCCTGCCGGCCCGCACGCTCCTCAGTATCCTTCGTTGCCGGCTTACAGCTGACAGTGGGGAAGGAGAGGCGGGTTTGAATGCGAATATGAGCAACACATCCCGAAGACAACAAAGTTACAAGGTGAGTAAACCGTCGTATTCTTCTTCGAGTGATTGCCTCATATCCTTCCAGTAGGTGATTCCCAAGACCTTACCAGTAGGCGGTGGAGTCAGAGTGAGAGTGTGCAGCGTGAAAGCACAGGCAGAGCCGAAGGCTGCGTCATCTCCTAGAATCGCTGGACCAGGCATAGTGGGAAAGTGAAGGTTATGGACGGAGGACCAGGGTTGCTGCCCTGCAGATTTCCGTGGATGGGGCAACGGTTGGCAAGGAAAGCCGTTCGCAAGAGGCTTGAGCACCTGGTAGAGTGCACAGTCACATGGCCCGGAGGAAGGTGGAGCCAATCATAACAGGCGCCGGATTTACAGGATGTCACCCACTGAGGAGATCCGTCTGTGATGAGACCAGGCAACCCCTTGAACCCGTTCAGCGTATGGGCAAAACGAAAAGCTGGGGGATTTGCGGAACGGCTTGGGTTCGCTCTACATATAAAAGGCGAGTGCCCTCTACGAACGTCTAAGGAGTGCAGCTGCTGCTACCACTGCGAAGACGAATGGGGGTTTCGGGTAGAATTACGGGTAGGAAGATCTCCTGGTTGACATGAAAGGCCGAGACTACCTGGGGAAGAAAGGCTGGGTGCGGTCTCAGTTGCGACCTGTGTCCCGATGGACAAACCGTATCGGGGGACCTCTACCACAGAGGGCCTCGCAGTTTCCAGACATCCCTTTAGGCGGAACGGTGAATGGCGTAAACCAGGAAACGCCGATCCTTCCAGCGGAGATAGAGGAGGGAACAACGTAGCCAGCGGACTCAAAACGGTGGGGACATATATCGAACGGACAAAAACCAGGTTCAGGTCCCAGGAGGGGGGTGGGCGATGACCAATCTGGGGGTAAAGACGCTCCAGACCCTTAAGAAACCTAGATCAACCATCGGTGAGAGAAAGACTGAGGGCCATGCGCATCCCGGGTGGAAGGTAAGAGAAAGCCGCCAAGTAACCCAGGAGAGAGGACCAACTTGCCAGGCCTTGCTGCTTGAAGGACCAAAGGTTAATCGAGAGAATGTTAGAGATGGGACCTCTCGGTGGGGAGGCAGTTAGTGCACTGATGAGGTTGCACCAGCACGGTAAAACGCTTCCACTTGGCGGAAGTACGTTGCCCTCTGTAGAAGGCTGCCTACTTCTCAGGGAGCACCTTGCCTCAGCCGGGGGTAGAGCAGCGCATTTTCAGACCTGGTCAGCCCACTTCAGGAGCCAGCGCTGTAAGCTATTAGTGAACTGTGAGGTCTGGGTGAGACGGAGCCGGCCCGTCGGTCCTGCGGGATCAGGTCCATGGTGAAGAGGCAGGGGACAGGGTCGGCTACAGACAGGTCCAGCAACATGGAGAACCAATGCTGCCGGGGCCACGCCGGAGCGATCAGGATCAAGCGGGCCCTGTCCCTGCACACCTTCAGAAGGACCTTGTGGATTAACGGAAATGGAGAGAACGCGTAAAACAGGTGCGTCGCCCATGGAATAAGGAAGGCGTCCGCAACCGATCCCAGTTCGAGACCCTGAAAAGAGCAGAACATCGGGCATTTCTTGTTCCTGTGGGATGCAAAGAGGTCCATCTGGGGACATCTCCACCTCTGGAAGAGCGCAAGAGCGATTTCCGGGTGAAGGGACCACTCGTGGGAGAGGAAGGACCTGCTCAGACGATCCGCCAGCGTGTTTCGAACCCCCGGGAGAAAGGATGCAACGAGATGAATGGAGTGGGCTACGCAGAAGTCCCACAGCCTCATGGCCTCCCGATACAGAGGAGGAGACCTCGTGCCACCCTGCTTGTTTATATAGTACACCATCGTTGTGTTGTCGGTGAAAACCGAAACACAGCGACCTTGGAGCTGCCGATGGAATATTTGACAAGCAAGGCGGACCACCCTCAGTTCCCGCACATTGATGTGGAGGGCTAGTTTGGGAGGAGACCAGAGGCCTTGGGTCCGCAGGGCTCCGAGATGAGCTCCCCAGCCCAAGTCTGATGCATCCGTTGTTAGGGACACCGAGGGCTGGAGCGGATGGAATGGGAGCCCCGCACACACCACGGACTGGTCCAGCCACCAAGTTAAGGAGTGTAGGTCATCCTGAGGAACTGTGACAACCGTGTCCAAAGGACGTCTGGCCAGACGGAGCTGAGCAATGAGCCAGGACTGGAGGGGGCTGAGGCAGAGCCGTGCGTATCCCGTGACGAACGTGCAGTCTGCCATGTGGCCCAAGAGAGCCAGGCAAGTACGTATTGAGGTTAAAGGCACTGCCTGCAACCTGTGGATGACGGCCGTCAATGCCTGGAACCGTGACAAAGGAAGAACGGCTCTGGCCAGAGTGGAGTCCAGAATGGCGTTGATAAACTCTATTCTCTGAGTGGGGGTTAGAGTTGACTTCTCGGCATTGAGCATCAGGCATAGGCTTACGAAGAGTCTCCTGACCATGCGGATGTGAGCGAGGACTCGCTCCTCTGAGGGTCCCCGGATCAGCCAGTCATCGAGGTATGGAAATACATGCACGCGACTGTGGCGAAGGTAGGTGACGACTACAGCCATGCACTTGGTAAACACTCTCGGGGCCGTAGAGAGGCCAAACGGGAGGACCACGAATTGATAGTGACGGCCGGTGACAACGAACCGAAGGAACCTCCGGTGGGGCGGGAAGATGGCTATATGGAAGTAAGCGTCCTGCATGTCGAGGGTGGCGTATCAGTCTCCAGGATCCAGGGATGGGATAATGGTCCCCAAGGATACCATTCGGAACTTCAACTTCACCAGGTATTTGTTGAGCTCTCGCAGGTCGAGGATAGGCCTGAGGCCTCCCTTGGCCTTGGGAATCAGAAAATAACGGGAATAGAACCCC